>NW_017097210.1:4065-7549 GCF_001412225.1 Nicrophorus vespilloides
CACTTTTTTGCTCATTAAAATGTAAATTGCAAATTCTTAAGAGCTTTCTGCAAATTAATTAAATTTATTGATATAAATGAAAAAAGTTTTAATTCAAATAATTACAAAAATTGTATATAATTCTAATGTTATTCGTAACTAATTGCGGATCTCTAACAACTGGTTTATGCTCAATTAAATTTGAATTATGTGAGATGATAATCACCCCGTAATGAACGGTTGTCACCGTCACTCTATTCATATATTTCTTCTGTTCATTAAGTTTGTTTTTAACATTATTATATTCATTCGCAACTCGAACTTGTGAAAGCATATTTATATTATAAGTTGTTGTATAATTGTGTAATTGCTGTTAGTTATTTTGCGAAATGTTTATTATCGAAAGAAATTAATTTTTGTTAATTGCTCGTGTCAAAAATGCACATTTAACATTCAGTTAATTGCTTAAGTGTGTCAATTTGGTAACGTTCGTAATTAAGGAATGAATTATTACCAATGTGAAAGTCTCGTTGAATGTAATGTCAAATGTGTTGATTGAATTTGATTTTGATGTGTGGACATTTCAATTAGTAAATAATGGGTGTGTTATAAATAAGGCTTAATAATGTATGAATATTGGAAATTTAAAGTGAAAAGTTATTATTTTATATCTTTTCAAAGAATTAAATAATTGTTTATGTATGTTACACAATAAATTATGTATTGAGACTTCAGTCAATAAGTTCGTAGGATGAGCAATAAAACAACAACTTTTGGGCAATATTCGACTTTATTCATGAACATAGTCAAGACAAGAGTGATACATTCATTTCAAAGCTTCTCTAACATTTCTAAACCTTTCTTGTAGAACGATTTATCTTTGGCCTGAAAATCGACTTTCATCCTTTGCTGTTCACTAAGCTGAAGACCTATTTAACTCTGAAGTGTAGTGGTGAACCCAGATTTCATCCATTGTTACATAACTCATGAAAAAGATCCTTGTTATTTCGCTTGAAGAGCTCCAATCATCAACTCGTTGCTGTTTTTGGTCCACTTTGAGTTTGAACCCATTTCAAACAAAGCTTCTTCATAATTAAATGTTCATGTTCACTGCCTTCTGATACCTTCAAGGTGTCAGCTATCTCATGCAACATCAATTTACGATAGGCCAAAACGATTTTGTGGACTTTTTTCATGTTTTCTGCAACAATTTCCGAATTTGGACAATCACCATCATATGTGTCTGTACGACCAACTTTAAAATCAGCAAACCACGTCTCTACCATTTGTCTCGACGGAGAAGAGTCCCCAAAACATTTATAAAGTCATTTCTTTGCTTCAACGGTATTTTTTCCCATAAAAAAGTAATGTTTTATGAACACGAAATTCAGATTTTTCCATTGTTTTGAAAAGTACAAAAGTGGCGTCAATAAAACTACGGTAACTTGTAAACTAAACGTCAGATTGCCATGAAATTTTGACAGGTGTCATCTGAAGGTTGGTACTTCCTAAAAATCATATGGATTTTTCGATAGAGACTAAATGTATATCTCATGTTACTTATTAATGAAATAATTCAATGATTTCAGTTGCTTTAAGATGCGTATGCGAGTAGAAACAAACAAATTGCCATCTAGTTTATGAATGAAGCAAATCTTTAATGTGTATCAATTAATAAAGAATTGGAATTTTAAATAAATGTGTCACGGTCAACGCTTAAAGTGGGAAGAGGTGACATTCTTCTGATTCGTTTATCGATCATTTCATTAAAAGAAATTTATATGACGAAAATGAAAATAGTTTTTATTCAATTAATTGCAACGATTCACATGTTGTTTATGTCTACACTTATTTACGTAACTAATGTAATTGCTGTAATTACATAATAAAATAATTCGTAAAAACAGGAAATTCGTAAATTGACAATTTACTTATTTTTTCAGTAAAGTAATGTTGTTTATTACAAATAAAAATTTTCATTGAAAACTATTATTTTTGAATCAAAGTGGAACAAATTTTATATTTTTGTATTTCAGTAATTTAAAAGTTGTTTCATTTCAAAATCTTGAGTTTTCTAATAATTTCAGTCAGTATTTCTTGAAAAAAAAAATTGTTTTCATTCAATTAATTGCAACGATTCACATGTTGTTTATGTCTACACTTATTTACGTAACTAATGTAATTGCTGTAATTACATAATAAAATAATTCGTATAAACAGGAAATTCGTAAAGTGACAATTTATTTATTTTCTCAGTAAAGTAATGTTGTTTATTACAAATAAAAATTTTCATTGAAAACTTTTATTTTTTGAATCAAAGTGGAACAAATTTTAAATTTTTGTATTTCAGTAATTTAAAAGCTTTCTAATAATTTCAGTCAGTATTTCTTGAAAAAAAAAAAATATTATTTATAAAAAGTTCTAAATAATTTTTACACAATGTTTGATTTAATTTAAAAGTAGTCAATTCTGTACAATTTTGATAAATTTCATTACTTTTCAATTGAATTTTTTTATTTATATAAAAATGTTATTATTTTTCTTATTTATATACTTTTATCAAAAATATCATTATTTTAACTATCAGTTTTGATTTTCAAAGTTTGAATGAGTTTAATTCTTCCTTGTATAGTCAAAAAGTGTAGCTGCTTTTATAAACTTATTTTCTAGAAACTTTAATAGCTTTCCCAAACTTACAATTACTTATCTTGAAGTAACAAATTTCTTGAAGAAAGTTAGAAAAATTTTCATTCAAAATGTTGTATATTGCATACTTTCAATCTAAAAGCAAGAACTTTACAAATCTTTAAAAGTAAAAGTGAAAATTAAAAAACAAATTTTGTAGTGGGATTAGCAACAATTAGAGTTAATTAATCTTATAATTGTTGTAATTTTATGTATCAAAGCGTGTCGTTTTTGCAAAAAGAAAAAAAAAAGAGAGTAATAATGCAGAAAAATTTGCATAGGAAGCAGAAAAGAAGAGAAGCAATAATGCAGTAACAAGCAAAACTGTTCCCTTGGCCCCGAGATCCTTCACCATAATAGCAGCAATCTCACTTATAAATGCAAATTTTATCTCCGTTTAAGCTCGTGTAATTACGGATTTTAATTAGAGATAGGACGGCACGAAGGCGGAGAGAGAGAGAATCACGCATAGAATTTGCGGAATTTCGCATTCCACGGTAACGCATTTGGATGATGATCAATAACCGAGCTAATAATAAAAAAAATGGTTTTTAACTGAAGAGTTGACAGGCAAATTGGTGGATTCCTTACATTTCAATTTGCAAAGTGCAATTACGTTGTTTACGTGCACCTTGCATGAACGCACATTTTGCGTTTGCTTTCTTTTCTTCGTTCGTTCGTAGTTTATTATAAATAATGATGTGCTCTTTCTTCGATTCTCTGAAATGCAAATGCACCCCGTTTACGTGCACGAGGAAGGTGTGCTTTTTGTTCGTGATGACGCGTGGGGCGAAAATGCCGCCCCCCCTCGACGGCTTTA
>NW_017097211.1:0-613 GCF_001412225.1 Nicrophorus vespilloides
CTTGTCATAAATTTACTATTAGTATAATCATATTACACTTATTATACACATTTATTATAGTATTTGTTAAAATCTTTGCTTTTTAAATGAAATATTATCTTTAATATGACGTTTTTGTATTAACATAATCTGACAGCTGTGAAAATATAAAGATAAGTAATTAATGACATCTGTCATATATATATTTTCAATTATAATTACTATTTAAGATGGCTACAAACGTAAAGTAACTTGCCAAAAAGTGCGTTTAAAGTACATGATGGAAAATGTAGTTAATTCTATAACAAGTTACTACAAGTTACTTTATAGTTTATAAAAATGATGCTAATATTTGTCAAACTTGTCATAAATTTACTATTAGTATAATCATATTACACTTATTGTACACATTTATTATAGAATTTATTAAAATCTTTGCTTTTTCAATGAAATAGTATGTTTAGTATGACGTTTTTGTATTAACATAATCTGACAGCTGTCAAAATATTAATATAAGTTATTTATGACATCTGTCATATATTGATTTGCAATTATTAAATACTATTTAAAATGGCTACAAACGTAAAGTAACTTGCCAAATAGCGTTTGTATGTAGTTATGTAGTTAGTTGTAT
>NW_017097211.1:732-1312 GCF_001412225.1 Nicrophorus vespilloides
ACTTGCCAAATAGCGCGTGTATGTAGTTAGTTGTATAACAAGTTGCTACAAATTACTTTATAGTTTATAAAAATGACGCTACTATTTGTCATAAACTTGTCATAAATTTACTATTAGTATAATCATATTACACTTATTCTACACATTTATTATAGCATTTGTTAAAATCTTTGCTTTTTCAATGAAATAGTATTTTTAGTATGACGTTTTTGTATTAACATAATCTGACAGCTGTCAAAATATTAATATAAGTTATTAATGACATCTGTCATATATAGATTTGCAATTTTTAATTACTATTTAAGATGGCTACAAACGTAATGTAACTTGACAAATAGCGAGTGTATGTAGTTATGTAGTTGTATAACAAGTTACTTTATAGTTTATAAAAATGTCGTTACTATTTGTCAAACTTGTCATAAATTTACTTATTTACGCTTATTATACTTATTCTACACATTTATTATAGTATTTGTTAAAAACTTTGCTTTTTCAATGAAATAGTATCTTTAATATGACGTTTTTGTATTAACATAATCCGACAGCTGTCAAAATATTAAGATAAGTAATTAAAGACATC
>NW_017097212.1:0-175226 GCF_001412225.1 Nicrophorus vespilloides
GTTATGAATGATATTTATAAACGATTTCAAATGAGTTACATTTCCGTTTTAAGCTGTTTTCTTTTATTTTTTTTTATAAAAGATTTGAACTAAATGTAAAAAGAGTTAACTCTTATTATAAGTTATTTTCTTATAACCGAATTATCTTAATTCATGTGAAACGTTCAACTTCTAGAAAAAATATTTTATTATTAAATAACATTATTAGTTATTAGCATTATCATATCCAGATGTTCAGCGCATAAAGGTCGAATTAATATTCAATAATAATTAATTATACTTTTTTTTTAGGTACAATTAGGTACGAATTTATCAAAATTGTTATGAATGATAATATAAACGATTTCAAATGAGTTACATTTCCGTTTTAAGCTGTTTTCTTTTATTTTTTTTTATAAAAGATTTGAACTAAATGTAAAAAGAGTTAACTCTTATTATAAGTTATTTTCTTATAACCGAATTATCTTAATTCATGTGAAACGTTCAACTTCTAGAAAAAATATTTTATTATTAAATAACATTATTAGTTATTAGCATTATCATATCCAGATGTTCAGCGCATAAAGGTCGAATTAATATTCAATAATAATTAATTATACTTTTTTTTTAGGTACAATTGGGTACGAAGTTTATCAAAAATTGTTATGAATGATATTTATAAACGATTTAAAATGAGTTACATTTCCGTTTTAAGCTGTTTTCTTTTATTTTTTTTTTATAAAAGATTTGAACTAAATGTAAAAAGAGTTAACTCTTATTATAAGTTATTTTCTTATAACCGAATTATCTTAATTCATGTGAAACGTTCAACTTCTAGAACAAATATTTTATTATTAAATAACATTATTAGTTATTAGCATTATCATATCCAGATGTTCAGCGCATAAAGGTCGAATTAATATTCAATAATTATACTTTTTCTAGGTACAATTAGGTACGAAGTTTATCAAAAATTGTTGTGAATGATATTTATAAACGATTTCAAATGAGTTACATTTCCGTTTTAAGCTGTTTTCTTTTTTTTTTATAAAAGATTTGTATATTAGTAGTTAATGTGTATTGTCTAAACTTAATAATCTAAAAGATTTGCAGAAAAGTCGTTGTTTTCTTTGACTAAATACATACAAAACTAATAATAATTAGCAAGTAATTATAATATGATAAGTTGTAATTAATTGAGATTTAAATGAAGCGATGAAAATACACCGGGTTTCTCTTGTGCTCTACCATTGAAATCAGATTCTCGTATATGAAAATGGACTTTCTTGAGAGAGAATAATCGAAAGGAATATCTTTCGCTGGAAAAAATACTATGGTTTACGTGAAACAGACTACATAAATTTCCATTTCCTACTTAATGATGTATGTAAATTGTGGATTGTACTTGATACATTGGCGATTCTGTGGAGAAGAGATTACATGAGGGGGATATTCAGATGTGTGTGTGTTTGTGCTTGTGTATACACGATATACATCATCATAGTTGGTAGTCTCTAAGTAAGAGTAATAGTGTATAGATATGTGTAATTGATTTCAATGGCGGCGGAGGCGGGGGGATGAGCAAACATCAGCAGCGCGTGTTTTGTACGGAATGCGGGCCCCGCGGCGATGCACCTGGGCTGCGAAGATCGACCGCCGCCGCCTCCGTCCTCCCTCCATCCATCCTACGAACCGCACCCCCTTCCGCCGCCTCCCCTCGAAAACAACTAAATACTATATACACATATATATGTTCTGTGTGTGCATGTGTACATATATATGCAATCAACTTTGGTCAAATATCTGTTATGCTATTACGTCTCGACTCATGACCAAAAAAAGAAAAAACAGTGTCATTAAAAAGCAAAATTTTCGTTGTTCCCACCATCAGCGAACAAAAAAAAAACTAGATTAATGACATTCATTTAGGTGTTTCTGTTTAATTAAAAACATTTGTCGTCGATGGTTCTTGGAAGAGCATCCAAAAATCAATGACTCACTTAATGCACTCTTAAGAATTCAATTTTCTGTTCCCTCTTTGTCCACCTTCCTCGACTTCTCTCTCGGCCATGAGAGGAGACTATTAGTGTATGTGTGTGTGTGTGTGTGTGTGTGAATATGATGGTGATGGTGGGAACTGCATGGTTATGGGTATGGGACAGCGTAGTGCAGTGCTCTGGCTAGCAATTAACATTCCACCGGCCATCAGCTATGAAACAAAGATATCTGCCATTCCCTCGGTCTTCGCGCGCGCTTCTTATAAAATACGTATCACCTTACCAGATATCCCATCCAGATACGCGCACATTATTAACCCCCGAGGAAGGAAATCGGTCGTCCCAAAAAAAGAAAAGGAAAGAGCATTACAATCAGTCATAACTTTCAATCCTCCGCAAGATAACCAAAAGGAACCAGAGAAGGCTTATGGACAAAACCAACGCAACACATGCATCTACCTCGTCCTTCTCCTCCTCTTCCACTCCTCTTCATCATTGCCTCCTTTTATTTTATCTGAAATTCAACATTCCAAAATCTTCCCATCATTAAATTATCGCGCCTTGATTTATTCCACCGGAGAATGCGACCGCGAACAAATCTTCATTTGCATCCTAAGAAGGAGATGAACGAGGAAAAATAAAATGAAGAACCTCCACTTATTTATATCATTCCCAATCAACGATTATTCCCTCATTCTTTACACTTCCTTTTCAATCGCATTAATTGGTATTAATAAAAAGAAAACAGAAACATATTCATATTTTATACATATAGATATTTTCATAGTTAACATATTCATTACAAAATATATTATATACAACATTTCCATCTTATAAGTATTCAATTTACATTTTCATATACAGTGGAACCTCGCTTAACGAAATTAATCATATTGAAAAATACACATCTGGGACTTCTCTTCTCATCGTCACTCGTTAAGCGAGGTTCCACTGTATATTTATAAGATCATCGGATTGCTATCATCGAATATTTCTCATTCTTCATCCATTTAGTTTTCATACGTAAATAAATAATACATTTTGATATCACTAATAAATTTGACGAACCAAAATCAGTTACTTCTATTATATCTATTCTCGTTTCATTAATACCGTTGCATGTAATTACTCAATTCATTTTATTTATTATGATTATGTACATATAATGAAAAACAGAAAATACGTTTATAAATTATTCTAAATAACATATGGACATAGATCGTGGCTATAAACCTTGATGTGACCAATTTCATAAATAATTTGATTCTAATCTGTTTGTTTTTAGGTTTTATCAAACATATTTTAAAATCATTATGAATAGAATTATTTTATGTCTCTAATATGGACCAAACTAAGAATCAACAAAACATAATAAAGTAAAATGGATTTCTAATCTTAATGACTGCGAAATAAATGTTACTAAATAAAAAACACAAAATGCATATGTATAAGATTTTCCATGTTAATTGCGATAAACTGTGCTGAACTCTATAAAAAAAATTGATCATTAAGTATTAATGAGTCAATAAATGTTAAACTCTCTTGTGCTTTTACCCACAAATAAGGAAACAATATTAACCCAATTCCTTCTCGCTTCAGTTTATTACGTTTTCATATTTTCTTCTTTTTCGGATATCCTGCAAATATATATTAATTATTTTGATTTGTTTTACATTAATTACATTTTATTCCTATCATAAATTGGATATTTGAAATTAGTGTAATTAGAATCATCAAAGTGAGCAATCATGAGCAAACACATAAATTATTTTTTATATTACGGCATTTTCCGTACAACATAAATTAATAGAAGATTTTACAAGACTAAAACTTGAAATAAAAGTCGGTCAAGTTATAAATAAGTCTGTTCAGTTTCCAAACGTGTTCAAGTTTTCGTAAAATATGTAATAATAACTTAATAGATTATAAATTATAAACGATTACAAAGAAACGAGAACAAAGCAGATAAATTCGACGTTCTAACATTCCATCAACCTACACTATTTTATTTATAACTCAATCTGAATTAATCCTTGATGTTTCGTCACTTTGCTTCGTTTTCCTTCATTTTCTTCTAGTGTCGCGTGGTATCTAAAATTCCTAGAAACCGGCCGCTAAATATAGATTATGCATTGTTAAGTAATTAACGTCGCCTTTTTTTTTTCCTCCTGTAATAAATAATTGCGTTAATCGCGCAATGCTTGTATGTGTGCGTGCGTATGTGTGTGTGCATTCCACGGATGCTTTTTGCTCACCGACGACGGGATGAAAACCAAGGCCGACACTCTAGCCCTCTTCATCAGGCAATATTTCAACAATATTACTAATCCCCGTTTTTTGTGTAGAAAGCTATAATGAACATTTAATGAATAATTTGAATGTATTACAATTAAATTATCGGTAAAAAAACTATATTATAACAATAGCACGAGTATTTATAAAAGTCTATTTTCCAAACGATGAATTACAAAAACTTGATTAGTTTATGATATTAAGTTTAAAATCATCAAAATTCAATTGAATTATCTTTATTAGTGCCTTTAATAATTTATTTTCTAACATCAATTGTAAGAATCACAAGAATACTAAAATTTTCGAACTTCTTAAAAAAAAAATCAACAATGTTGACGTCAATTTATATACAGTATTTTTTAACAACAAATACGAATTAGAGAATTATTCATCTTATAATAAACTTATTACTGTAGAAATATTCTTATTCTAACACAATTCATCCAATTTGCGCTTAGTTGTAAGTAGATAAATATGCTATGCAACTTAAACGTCTCCAGAGATAGAAAGAAAGTATATTTATAAATATTATTTTGTCCATATTTTTTTTCATTAAAATTCTTTTTCTTTCACAAAACTCCATTATTTGACCTATGATACGATATCACTGCGTTCGTATTGGATTTTGTGATACAAACAACGAGCATAGATAGCCTTGATCTTGGCCTGTCATTACCAGTACAGACATATAGATCATGTGCTTGACAAAGCAATACTAATATTTAGTTAATACGGAGTTGAACGTGTCACAAAAAAAAAAATTATGCGGAACACCAAATCTACGTTATTTGTTATTACTTTAACAGTAATATTTTTTATGCTAATATCAAATGTTACAAACATACTAACCCATAAAGATTCGTACACTGTAGCTGATCAAACCAGAGAAAAGCAATTCAGTCCAAGAAGAGCATTACCTCAAATAACAGATTCTAATGATAATTTGATTTGGTTTCTGCAGGTAATGATTTAATTTAGCTATTAAACAAAGAAATGTTAACTTTAATCAATTGCTTATTACTAATATAAATTAGTATTTTTGTTGTTATTAACAATGCGTGTATTAGATTTCAGATATACATATTAGCATGTTTAGAGAAAAGTCAAGAGTAACGGAATTTAGTGAATTTTGTCAGATTACTCTGGATGTTATTAAGCCAACTGTGGTTCTAGCAACTGGTGATCTGACAGATGCCACAGACTCTGACAATATTGGTTCCCATCAGAACAAAGGAGACTGGGAATTTTACAAGCAAGTGTTGAAAGAGGCAAATGTTCTTAACAAAACTATCTGGTTAGACATTAGAGGCAATCATGGTATTTCTATATAATTATCGAAAATATATGTTTTTTTTTAACTAAAATTTTCTCTTCAGATACTTTCAATGTCATCAGTTTGGAATCGCCACAAAATTTCTTCACAAATTATTCAATCCAAGGGAAGGAAAATCCAAGATCTTACTTGTATCAGATTGAGAAGAATGGTATATTGTATTCATTCCTTGGGGTTGATGCGTGTTTGAAGTCTGGACCCAGGAGGCCGTTCAATTTTGTTGGGCTGCTGTACAATCAAGAAATCGATGAAATAAAACTGTTAATTGAAAAGGTGAAGGAGAGTAAAAGTGAGCACACGATATGGTTCGGTCACTTTCCAACGTCGTGCGTTCTAAGTCAAAGTGATGGAATTCGATCGTTATTGGGGAGCCTCAAACAGGGAACGGTTTATGTATGTGGACATTTGCACACGTTGGTCTCCAATATGTATACGCTTCAAAATGATGGATTTTTAGAGTTGGAGCTCGGCGATTGGAAGAATAACCGAAGGTGAATGAGTTGTCCACAATTTAAATTACAAATACGATTTGTTCTTTGTCTATCCATAGATATAGATTGATGGCAATCGATCACGGTTTTATTTCATTCACTGATGTTGGACATCGAGAATGGCCCGTCGTCCTTATAACTAATCCCAAAGACGCTCTCTTCGTCATTCCCGAGAAGGAAAACCTAGAGTCGATAGCAAATTCCACACACATAAGGTATAACATGTAATGCACGTTCAATCGATACATTAGTGTTGTCTTAGGGTTTTGGTCTTCTCAGTAAGTAAAATTACTGAAGTGCAGGTGAATATAGATGAAACTGGCTGGCTTACATGTATTCACAAGAATGGTCCACTTTATGTATTGGAATGGGATCCTAGTATTTATGGGAGAGGGTTACATCACATTAAGGTGCACCAATTTATAACCACGACTAAGGAAATCTAAAATGTAAACGCTTGTTGCAGGTTTTCGTAAAAGATGAATCGAATCGGGAGAAAATCATCTCACAGCCGTTTTCGTTAGACGGAGCAAGACCTTCTTTTAAACTATTGTCTAGGATTGCTTTGATGGGAAACTTCAGCCTAATAGTAATTAACAACTTACTCGCTTATGCGTAACTCAGTCACATTATTTCAGTTCCAAGGAGCATTTTACGTTTTCCTTGTCTTATTGGTGCTTCCTGTTATATCATACAGATTTATCCATAAACTGGTTATCCGTGAGTTACATATTATTTCAAATACAAACTAATTTAATCAACTTGAATTTGCAGAAGGGAAACTGAGGAAACCTGTTATGCGCAAAGGCTTTTTTCGAACATGGATTCGAAAGATGTGGATTCTCTCGTCGATTGATCGTCTCTTCTGGCCCATAGTATTATATCCGATTTACCTCAGCTTTGGTCCATGGTCAATAGGTTACATAATTGAAGATTATATTGGGGTAGTCTTCCCGTGGGGTATTTTTGTAAATGGGTCTTTCCTACCGGGATCCTTCACATATGTATATGGCACTTTACACGTAAGTTTTATCTCATCATCTAGCAAAAAATTTTTAATATTATATAGTTCGATATACAAGTTAGCATATTTTGTTTTAGCTTCTTATCCTCCAATTACAAGTATTCAATTTAGCTAACGCAGTAGATTCTAGGTAAGTTTTTTTTTGGAAATATTTCGTTCATCTTTATGATATTGCACTGCAGGTTTCGATATCATATAGTCAAAGCTGATTTAAAGAAATCGTTCTGGGGAAATATGAAATTAACTCTGCCGTTCGCGATGTTGATGATCTTACAAATAATCTTAGCATACCTATTCTGGCTAATTTATGGTACAGTGACCTTCCTATTGGGTCCGTTAAACACTTGGTCGGTCATATTTACAGGCGTGCTTTGGCACCTCGCACTTACTCTTCCTGTGAAATGCATTAGGTAATTGTATTATTTGGTTTTGGACGTAGTTTTTTAATTGATTGCTTTTAGGGAAGCGACACTGGTTTGGCAAGTCGAATCTGGAATGTTACATCAGACCGACGATATTGTAAATTGACAATATTACAATTTTCTTGAATATTAAGAATATTTATGTTATAAACAATTTGTGATATAGTTAAATTAGAATCGAGTGTTCTAAATGTGTTATGAATCTAATTAATTGTTAGATATTGAAGAGTAATATGTTACTATCTATTTACAGGATATAATTGCCTAAGATGCTGTGGATATTAAATATGGATATATTTCTATTCTTCTGCAATTTTCTATTTACTTTATATGTATACTTTTTAGAATAAATATTTATATTTCAATTGTAGTAGTGGAATCAGCTTCAACATCATATTACTATGGAATTTATTACATCCAATAAAACTGGGTAAATAGAAGAAATTATAAGTTCAAAGTTGTTCAGTATGTTATGCAACCCTATGTTCTCAGCAGATAGAATGTATAGCATAGAATTTCTTAACTTCCAATTGGTTCAATGTTATTAGTAGAGCACATTCCAGTACACCGTTCGTGTGCGCTTGACAGATGATATCTGTCAAATGTACGTAAACTATTTTAATTCTCATTGTTAAACAAACAAAAAAAATCATTTGTGTATTAAGTGGTTTCGGTGGAGATGTTCCTTTTTAATCATCCGAGTTGAAATAGAAAAGAGAAAATGAGGACCACAAAATCGGCAATATTTGTTATCACTTTAATGCTAATATTTTCAATTTTAATAGCAAACGTAACAAACATACTAAACCATGAAGATTCATACATAGTAGGTGGTAAAACCAAAGAAAAGCATTTTAGTTCAAGGAGAGCAATACCCCAAATTACAGATACTGTTGACAATTTGATTTGGTTTCTGCAGGTAATTTAACAATTAAATTTTAAACAAAGAAATGTTATCTTCATAGCTTTACTAACAAAACAATTCCATTGTTCATAAACACAATTACTCATTCTGTTTTTTATTTATAAATATTAATAATATTTTTTTATTAGATTTCAGATATACATATTAGCATATTTAGAGAAAATTCCAGAATAACAGAATTTAGAGAGTTTTGCCACCTCACTCTGGACGTTATTAAGCCAACTGTTGTTTTAGCAACTGGCGATCTAACAGATGCCAAAACCCCAGATAACATTGGTTCACAGCAGAACAAAGGGGAGTGGGAATTCTATAAGGATGTGTTGAAAGAGGCAAATGTACTTAACAAAACTATTTGGTTGGACATTAGAGGCAATCATGGTATTTATCTGTAAACGCAAATGTACACTTTTCATTAATGTTTTTTTACTTAACAGATAATTTCAATGTGATTAATTTTGAATCTCCACAAAATTTCTTCACGAATTATTCAATCCAAGGGAAGGAACATCCAAGATCATACTTGTATCAGATCGAGAAGAACGGTGTATTGTATTCATTCCTTGGCGTCGACGCATGTTTGAAGCCCGGACCCAGAAGACCGTTCAATTTTGTTGGGCTGCTGGATAATCAAGAAATTGATGAAATAAAGCTGTTAATTGAAAAGGTGGAAGAGAGTAAAAGTGATCACACCGTATGGTTTGGTCACTTTCCAACATCGTGCATTATAAGCCAAAGCGATGGAATACGATCGTTATTGAGAACCCTTGACCAGGGAATGGTTTATGTATGTGGACATTTGCATACGTTGGGAGGACTAGTCTCCAATATGTACACTCTACAAAAAGATGGATTTTTAGAGTTGGAGCTCGGCGATTGGAAGGATAACCGAAGGTAAATATAATTATACAATTTAAATTAGTAATACAAATTGTTTTTTTGGCCTTCAACAGATATAGATTGATGGCAATCGATCACGGACTAATTTCATTTACTGACGTTGGACATAGGGAATGGCCCGTCGTCCTGATAACCAATCCGAAACACGCACTCTTCGTCATTCCCGAGAAGGAAAACATAGAATCGATAGCAAATTCGACGCACATAAGGTATATTATGTAATGCACCACAATTCGATATATCGGTATTTTTTGTTTAGGATTTTGGCCTTCTCGATGAGTAAAATCACTAAAGTGCAGGTGAATATAGACGAAACTGGCTGGCATGCATGTATTCACAAGAATGGGCCGCTTTATGTATTGGAATGGGATCCGAGTATTTATAGAAGAGGGTTACATCACATTAAGGTGCACCAATGTATATCCCTAACTATGTAAATCTTATGTAAATAATTGTAGGTTTTTGTGAAAGATGAATTAAATCGAGAAAAGACCATCTCGCAACCGTTCTCGTTAGATGGAACGAGACTTTCTTTCGAACTGTTGCCTAGGATTGCTCTGATGGGGAACGTCAGCATAATAGTAATCAATATATTACTTATCTTTACTTAACTTTACAGTCACTTAATTTCAGTTCAAAGGAGTATTTTACGTGTTCCTTGTCTTACTGTTGCTTCCCATTATATCATACAGATTTACCCATAAACTTGTTATTCGTGAGTTACATATAAGTCGTAAATACAAACACACTTAATCATACATACTTACAATTTCAGAAGGGAAAATGAGGAAACCTGTTATGCGCAAAGGCTTATTAAAATCGTGGATTCGAAAGATGTGGGTTCTATCGTCGATTGACCGTCTCTTCTGGCCCATAGTATTATACCCGATTTACCTCAGCTTTGGCCCTTGGTCAGTAGGATACATAATTGAAGATCATATTGGAATAGTGTTCCCGTGGGGTACTTTCGTAAATGGATCTTTTCTTCCTGGTTCCTTTACATACGCGTACGGCACTTTACAAGTAAGTAATCGTGATATCAGTCGTATCGTTATCAGACCAAAATAACTTTCATAAAGATACACCAAGCTAAATAATAACAGAAGAGACTATAGTGCTATTCTCTCAATGCGAAAACAAATATTTAATTTTTATTGATTTTTGTCTGATATTGAATATTATTGATTTAGCAAAGACCTATTATTACAGTCTGTTCTGCATTTACTAACGAGCACATTGTGTTTTAGCTTCTTGCCCTCCAATTGCAAGTGTTAATTTTAGCTAACGGAGTAGATTATAGGTAAGTTTTTATTTTCTACATTTTTTCTAAAATCATCAATTAATTATTGGTAAAATTGGTTTCAATTAAAAAATCGTTTCCATTTTCATGGTTGCACACTGCATTCTTCTTAAGGACATAAGGGTAAAGTTTCAATTAATATATCGTATGTGGTTTTTGAAGGTTCCGGTATCACGTGAGCAAACCTGGTTTAAAGAAATCATTCTGGGCACATATAAGCTTAAATCTGCCGTTCGCGATGTTAATGATCTTGCAAATAATCATGGCGTACCTGTTTTGGCTGGCTTATGGCACGATGGCTTTTGTCTTGGGACCTTTACGTACTTGGTCGGTCATACTTACAGGCGTGCTTTGGCACATCGCACTTACTCTGCCTGAAAAATGCACTAGGTAAATGTGTTACACGTGGGCTGTCCGGCTTTTGGCAAATGTTTTTAATTGTTTGTTTCTAGGGAAGCGGCAATGGTTTGGAATACCAAATCTGAAATCTCGATTCAGACCGATGATAATGTTAACGATTCCAATGTAAATTGATCAACTGTAATATTACAATTTTCTTAAACATACCCATTATTTTATATAAACTTATATTGACACAGATTTTATTAGGTAAGTCTCAGCAGATTCCTTTTTAATGTGAACTATTTACTACTTGAATATTAAGGATTAACTATATATATATGTGTTATAGACAACTTGTGATATCGTTTAATTAGGGAATTATAATCGAGTTTATATTTACCATACAGCTCCAGTTTTAATTTGTTAATTATTATTTTGTCACTTCTTATTTTTATTGACTTAATGATTATTTATTTACAATAAGAATTTAACAAGAATTATTGTATTTACTAATACATATACAAGGGCTTTCTGCCCATTATAAGCATATTTTATTTCGTTCATAACAATCAGTTTGAAATTATTCTTCCCATTTAGTTATTGCCAAAATTAATTGACCAAAATAAAATAAAAAAACGAGACTTGAAACAGAAATTGATATGAATGTTGAAAATGGAAGCAATCGCAATATAACTTAGGTGCAGAAAAAATATTTGTGATGTAGAAAATTGATATTTATATATAAATATATATTTTGTATGTTAGATATTTGTGACTCGATGTGCATCAATGTAAGATTCTTAGATATAAATGATCAACAATCAGTAAACTTTTAATCTCATATAAACAACAGTCTTAGAAGTATTTTAAGAGTAGAGCACACCTGTTAGTGATTTTTCCGGTATGATTAACGTAAAGTAATTCCAAATGTCGAAACCACAAATCACGTTTTCTTTATGAGATTAAGCGAATATCTATCGACGTTATTTTGAAATATAACTTTTCTATGTATTTTTGGATAGCAGCACGTAACATTTATACCTTGTGTCTTTTGTAAGATAAATGTAGTTAAGTATTAAGATGTTTAGTCTTCAATGTCAACAAAGGATTTTTTCAATAGCCCGAGAAGCTACAACATGGTTATAATAATTATTTTTCCTACTCTTCTATTTCAGAAATATATTCTATATGTATGCATTTTAGGATACATATTGTTTTCCAACACTTTTTTTTTAGAAATATTTATTGTTTATCTTCCTATTGTTATAGTGTAATCAATCTATAAGAATAATTGTTTCAGATATTTCAATTGTAGCGAAAAAGAACAAAAAAATGCAATATTTAAATGTGAAATATGTTAGTCGGTGTATTTAGAAATAAATAAATAATTTCCAATTGTATTTTTCCTATTTCCAACAAAAAAAAACTCAACTATACTACTTTATACAATCAATAAGATGTTAAAGAGATTTATCAATTTATTTTAACAATTATGAAGAATTCTCTTTGTTCAACTATTCTTGTTTTACAAAGACAATTTAAATAATATTTACAATTATTTCAATTGATATTTAATCAAGTGAAACCAAAGCAATTCCATAGCAAAAACTATGGTCGCAATACAGAGAAATGTAAATAAAATAATGATTGAGAAACGAATGTGCTTGAATGTGAATGCTCTAACTTTCAACTGGTACGTCCTTTCAATCTTGTTTGCATCCAGAATAGATTTGTAGATCATAGTTTCCCAAATGTATTCATCCAGCCCGGTTTTCAGCATATTACGGATGACTCTGTTGCAATCCGACGCAATTGGACTTCCTTTAGTGAAGTAAATAGAAATGTATTCCATGGAGACGGGTTCTTTAAGTATATAAATCAAAGGACGTCCGCTCTTCCTAAGGTACGATATAGGAAGTAAGTACTCGATGGTTTTCTTCGAAATCACTGTAGCAAAATCACCTTTGAACGCAGTTTGATCTAAACATTGCATACTAATTGTGCAGAGTCTCCGGTGGTTGTTAAAGTACCGTTCGTCATCGTTAAGAGCATATTTGAAAATCTTTCCAAAATATCCAAATTGTATTCCAGAGTCGATTATATCTTTACCAGTTTCAATTTGTTTCTCGTAGTCTGGAATCATGGAGGAGGAGAAACGTGCTTGAAAGAGGGTCTGAATTACAAAGTTGTAAATGAAGTAGGACATTGTCAGTAGCCTAAGATACTTCCTTTTGGGAATGTAATAAGATGGAGTCGATAAAGTTATATTAAAAAACAAGGCGAAGCTTTTCCAAAAAGGGCTACTGATTTTCTGATATTTTAATAATCCGTATGATGTGATTACAAACGCAAGCAAAATGATGGCAAACAATAGGAAAGTGCACGGTTTTATTACATGAACAAAAAATAATGATACTTTACTCAACTTTGCTTTCGGGACAACCCAAACCAAATGATCTACAATGTACGGATACGTCACGGAAAAATCGTCGGCAGTCAAACCGTTCAATGTAAAAAAGCCCATGGCGTAATCAATTTTCCTGTCGTGCAACAAACCCAGCAAATCCGAATAATTTCCGTTCGTTATTAAACCCCAGTCATTGAAATGGTGATGGTGGTAACTTATATTGAATCCGAGTTTTTCCTTCACCACTTCCATTATACGATTCTCGTATCCAAATTTATTTTCCATGTCATTTGTGAATGGTTTTATATGAATTAAAGAATAATTCAAAGTTGTATTTCGCCACAGCTTCGGCCTTTTGCTAACAAAAACCGTCGCACTGCAATTACCCAAAAGTGTTGGTTCAATCTTTGGATAATGTAAATTCTCTTCAACGTACGGTTTGTATTCGTACACGAAAGAAAAGTTTTTAATCACCAATAAGTTGCTTATGTAATATGTCGAGGCAGTGTAGAAGACCTCTTTTGTATCTTGTTCGGTGAAGACCAAAATGCGTACATCTGGTTTCCAGAACTTCCATCTGTAAAGATTTTTAAATAAGTGGTCCGGATTTTCACTTGATGCCACGTAAAGATCGGAACTGAAAGGCGACATATTTCTTAGGTGATTCACCGTTACAATTATTCTCGGTTGAGCGGACACACTTGGTTCGACATCAATGAATGTTATAGCAGTATCAAATCGAATCACATTTTTCGGAATTTCCGCTAAACATGCATCGATTTCACTTTGATAACTCTGTGATATGAGCACAAAAATGAATCCCAATACGATCATGCTTTTTTAGCCGAAGTTTAACTTCGTTTGTAATATTTTATACTAGCTAGAACTTATTATCAATCCTACTATAAATAATATTTGGAGATCATCAAAAATGCATTAATATTTCATTATTCTGTAAAATTCAAATTAATGACAAATATTACATATAGTATTATAATTGTATAATTACAATTTCTCATTTAAAAGCAAAAAAAAAATTAAACGTACATCATTAACGTTTCAGCAAATGTACATCAACGTTATCTTCATAATTATATGATCAGTTGTCAATGATATTTTCATGTTAGCAACTAATTATCAAGTACATTAAGATTAGAAAGTTCGTACGTTGCGAAATCTACAAAAGAAATAAGTAAATATCCAGACCATTGACTACGATTAAGAAGAAACTATGACTAACGTTCTTGGAAAGCACTGTCAAGAAAGTTAAGTTTCTCTTCAGAAATAATTTACACAATATTACAGTCGATTGCTGACAATTTTACATTGGTTTACAAAAAATTAACAAATTATACCGTAATGTAACAAAATTAAAAAAAAAAACTAAATTATAAGAATAAAAAGCAATGAAGTTTGCACATGTTTATCGTGAGAATGAAGTTTCGAGTCCAACTTATTACACATAATTATTTTCGAGTTAATATTATTTGAAAATACTATAAAATACAAAAAATTATATCACTTATTTATATGCAAATGCATTATTAAGTAAAACTAGAAATATTTGCATGTTAAATGCATAAAATATATACATGCGTAAGACATTACGTAAATATAATTCTAATTTACGAGTATTATTTTCTAAGTAGGTAAATTAACCACGTAAGTGAGTATGTAGTTCGTATAGTCGTTTATTTTCTAATAGCAAATGTATTAAATGATAAACTAAACTGTAGAGAAAGAAAATTATATCCATAACTATTGTAGAAACATTTCCCTAGTGGAAAAATATATTATAGTTATTGTTATATTATCAAGGCTGAGAGATAAACTAGTTAAAGCCTTGACCTATTGGACATAATTTATCATAATACGAAATGGAGAAACATATAATGGATGGTACATCGCAGATTATTGTCTTCATTATGCGCATACGTAAACAAGAAAATAATTGTCTTTCTTTAATTAAGCGTTAATTGGAACGTTCTTTGTAGGATGCGAGCTTGTAAAATGCGCATAATTAGGATTGTTTTAATTGTAATTAAAATTAACACAACCGAAACATTTCAAAAAAGAAATGTTTTAAATCCGCAAATGAAAGGATTAATTTTGAATTGTGTAAAAAAAAAATCACAGTTTTTTTTTTAATTTTTAATTAATTATAAGAACTTTTCTTTATTGTGAATTAAAACATTTTTAATTAATTCATTTTTATTAAGTATTGATATGTACGTTTCTAAATATTTATTGTTCTGAAAACACGTTGAACATTATCTTCAATTTACGATTCAATTATATTTGATTTATTATGTTTTTATAGTTATATGTGTATTACGTATTTGAATGTATGTTTAATTCATATCTATGGGCAAACACAATTAAATATTAATTTTTATGAATAATTGTTATTGATTTTCGTATAATTGTCGTTATTATTTTATAGGTAATTTAAGTATTTTCTTTTTTTGTAAAGGTAACGTTCGATTCGTCTGGGACATACGAAGTGCATATGCAAATTGGGCAAAATGTGGCCCGCTCTTCGATTGTTAAGGAAGGTGCACGAAGAAACGAAGTTGCAACTGGCATTCCGATACGAAATAAAGTAATAAATATACATTATATATATATATATATGGATATGTCCTGTGTGTGAAAAGAGTGGCGAAGAGCCCTGACCAGACACAATTACCACCGCTCCTTCACTCGCTCGCTCGCGCCCAAGCACAATAGCAATCTGTATCTTCGTCAGGTCTTCTTATCCTCAACGTTTTGTTTTATTTTCCATGAGAAACGCCTGTTTTTCACTGGTTCCGCCGGGTTTATTGACCGACTCGTCGAAGAACTCACATTTCGGGTTCCTAAACATTTTAATGTTGTAGTGGTCAGTTTGAACCGCCTCGGATATTTTTCTGCTGCTGCACTCACACGCACACGCACATACCAAGAAAAATGTTACCCAAAATAATATACATAAATAAATCTTGAAGATGTTATCGATCGTTTAAACAATGAATTAATCAAAATGTTATGATCGTTGTTGTCGATACAATTGATGGATTTATTGCAAGCTCGAAAATAAAGGTTCTCTTTTAAATTCCATCGACGACCTGGAACGACTTCTTCTAATTAGGAAACAACTTTTTTACCGCTCATTTTCTCTTTGGATGGATGGATAATAGACCACAAACTCGCAACTAACCTATCTCAATCCCGATACCCTTGTGGTGTATCATCGAGGAACACCTGTTTCATTATAAAGTTCGTCCGCATAATTTCTCTTGCAATAACAACAACAATGTCTAAAATTAAATCACAATCTTTACAATGCGCAACAGTATCACTTCCATCATTCCCAATATGTAAATTCCACTTCTTCTTTTTTGTTCATAATTTGAAAATTGATCTAAACTTGATTCTATGACCTAAATTCAAAACAAATTTGAAATAAAAATATAATAAAAAACAAAGTAAATATATTTCTTTTGAAATGCATTATTTCTTATAATATATTTATTTAGTTTTTCGTTGTTAAACTTTTTAAAACTTTTATTTCGTACGTGTGTTGTGCTGTGAGTTGTGCGTCGATGAGTACATTAGTACAATTTTCTTTGAGAAATATGAAATTTAGATTTATAATGATTTTCAAGTGAGGTCAAAGCTATTGTAGTGTAAAGATCTATTTATTTTTTTTTTGTATAAATAGAACACAATCATTCGACGACGATTTCTTTATCAGATCTTACGCAAGTGTTGGTATTTCCGTCACCTAATTTGAAAGAGAATAAATGTTATTAGCATGATCTTAAATAATAATAATATTTAGAATATTAAGATTGAAACTTTTAGAAAAATTGAAGTTCAGGGATTTGTTGGTGCATTAAATATATTTGTTTAATGTTGACCTTAATTTCGAAGAGATTTTAGGGAGGAGGTACTCTAAGGCCGATATACCAATTGGATTTCTCGTTATAAGAGCTCATCTCGGCAACGAAAATCAAAATTCTGGTCCAAGCGTCGCTTCTCCCCCACCGAAAAAATATATAAGCCGCGGTTGCTCGAAAATCCTCCGTAGTCATTAAACGCGACCCGTGTCCTAAGAACAGGAGACACTCATACAAAACTTTGCTTTTTTGTTGTTGTTGTTGTTATTCTTGTTATTGTAAAAGTTAAATATTTTCGAGAAATCAACATGAACAAACCTACGTTGTATTCGAAATACCACGGTCTGCAGACGACTGACGCCAATTATGTATTGGACAATTATATAAGATTGATTAAATGGAAGGGCCAGGATAATGCCCTTGACGTTGGTTGTGGATCGGGACAAGTCACCACCAATATACTGCTGCCATTGCTTCCTCAAGATTTTAAGAAACTCGTCGGTTTAGATATTTCGCCGGAGATGGTAAAGCACGCAAAGAGCCAGAACGAAAACCCCAAAGTGGATTTCATCGCGTCCGACATATCATCAATAGACATCAAAAACGATATATGTGAGGAGTTCGATCATATCTTCTCATTTTACTGTTTGCACTGGGTCCAAAATCAACGGTATTACACATTACATATAATTATCCATATTTATATAAATGATACTACTTTATCTTTCTCCGCAGGCAAACCATAAAGAATATGTATAATTTGCTGAAGCCCGGTGGCGATGTTTTGCTCACATTCCTCGCGAACAATCCGATTTTCCATATATACGAAGTTATGGCTAAAAACCCAAAATGGAGCCATTACATGAAGAACTACGAGCTTTTCATATCGCCATACCAGCACTGCGAGGATCCCGAAAAAGTCTTCGAAACTATGCTCATCGAAGAAGGTTTTTCGGTTCATCAATGTAAAGTCGTCGAGAGGAATTACACTTTCCCAGATATGAATGTCTTGAAAAGTATGTACATAACATTTGAAATATTCAGTTTATTTATTTTTCTTTCTTTCTTTCTTTCTTTAGAATCTGTTATCGCGGTGAATCCATTTATCAACAACATTCCTGAAAACATGAAAAATGATTACATAGACGACTACATGAAGGAAGCTCAAAATTTGAAATACACGCATAATGACGATAATAAGGATCTAGCACTCAAGGTACCTTACAATTTGTTTATAATAATCGCTAGTAAGAGCTCCTAAAGTGTAACATCAATTTATTTATATATAGCAAATTGTTATTTAGTTTAAAGGTATATAGTTTACTATTGGTTCTTTTTTTTTATATTACAGTACAAAAAAATAATAATATTTATAACTTATTGATTTATTATAGATAGATAGATGAAATTGTGTAAGGTGAAATAANNTCATATTTATATGAAATCTATATTTTATTACAATTTCAACATTTATAATTTACGCACTGAACTTTTCAATGTAATTAATGTGTATGTGTAAATTATGCAACATTTTTTTAGATTTGAAAATTTCGTGCTTGATATGTGTATATATAAATATATATAAATTATACAAAATTTTATATATATTTCAATATATATTTTAACAATAAATATTTTATATAACATTAACTGCTCATGGTTGTCTTATTGTAAGAAAATTGTATTGCTTATCCTTTGTAATGGCGCTTATTGTGTTTATTATATATTAATTAATTATTATAATAATAGGTACTAGTTAGTAATAAAAAAAAATATCTTTTAGAGTGAAAATATTTTATTAATCTTATTTTTAATGAACACCAGAACGGCGCGTCAACGACTTAAAGAGTAATCGGTAATTGTAGAAAAACATAACAGATAATGGAAAATTAGAGATCGCATAAATTTCGTCATTTTTTAGCGTATTTAACGGTACTGCAATATTTGTATCATATAAATTCGTAATAATCATCGTCAAACTCATCGGGCGTGCAAAAGAAAAACTCGATTAAATTTAGAATGGGGCCACGGGAGAACGGATTGAAGTACCTCCCGCGCTTGTCCCTAAGGTAAGCGTAACGTTTGTAATTGAACATTTCGTTGGTTGTAAGATTCATGCAAGCATGCAACACCTGAAATAGACAAACGATGTTAATATGTTAGTCAATAGTTGTAAAGTCACTTACAGATGTGCAGGTTAATATCCATCCGAGTCCCGAGAATACAAAGGCTTCAATCAAACCAAGCACATACATGATGCCGAAGCCTTCGATCGCAATGCAATAGGTGGCAAAGTAAATGGTTATCGAACAGTTAATGGCAACGCTGACGACGAACAAAAAGAACCACGATCTGTTTCGCAGACCGATGCAGTTGTAAATAAATGGACAGTGATGGTCAAAATAAGACACGCATCTATTGCAAATCCTGCAGTGCTTAGCCCTCAGCGGTCTCAGACATCTGCAGGTGTGACACAGCCTGTTTAATATAGCATTACGCTTCTTCCACTTATCGAAATAGGGAATCTGCTTTATTGCTCTATAATAAGATTCCGAACTCATAGGCACGTAACCGGGATCCTTACGATTAGCGATCACCCAGCAGACCCACATTACGATGTTCCAATAAATGAAGATGTAATGCGAAGCCCGCAAGATATTCCAAGTAACTGGAACGACCTGAAAACATCGTCTTTGTAATAAGATCAAATTTTTATGAAGCGCTTTAAAAAACTCACCCTGATGATATACATCGGGTATCCCCAAAGTAGCACCGAAGCCATAAAAAAAATTAAAGGCGCTTTAGAATTGCCAGCTCGTCCGAATATCAAACCCCAAACTTCATTAATCGGCGGAAACCAGCTGCTGCGTCGCTTCTTCTCCGTGTGCAGCACTTGCATAATTTCTCCATGTCTGTGACTTTGCGCTAGCATCAGAGGAGTCTTATCATTCTTATCCAAAGGCTCCAAATCTATGTTACTCTAAAAAACATACATATTTAAAAAAAAAACACTCAACACGCTCAATTTCCAACTTACTTTCTCGCACAGTATTTTAACGCAAGCTACACTTCCAGAAAGGCACGCTAAATGCAGCGGAGTCGAACCAAAGTGATCTGGTTGTTGCAAATTAGCACCAGAATACATGAGAAGACGGATTAAATCGGCATGTCCTTTGTACGCCGCCCAATGGAGCGCCGTATCTCCATTTATATCAACTAAGTGGTTCATAGCACCCATACCTAAAAGGAAAGCCGCCGTGGCTGTCCTGCCGAACATCGAAGCGGTCATTAAAGGTGTTAATCCTTTAAAATCAGCCGCATTAACGGCAACTCCCGCTTGCAAAAGCACCTGAACTACAGCGGCGTGACCCTTTCGACAAGCCCAGTGTATTGGTCTCGGGCCTTGAGTCCCCAGGCAGGACAGATCAATCGGTGCACCTCTGTCCACCAGGTATCTCATAATCTCCACGTTCCCATCCAGAGCAGCCCAATGGGCAGGAGTATAGCCCCATTCATCTCGCGCGCGCAACACCTGGGTACCGACTTTTTCGACGAGATCTTCAATGTCCGATACCTCCCTGAAATCAATTCGGGAAAATCCAATTGATAAGTGAGTCATGAAAAGCGAATAGTTTTTTTTGTTGTTGTTGTTTTTTTTTCTGTTTTCGATTAATCACATCAATTTCTAACGTCAAAATTGTTTAGTATAAAAAAAAAAAACTTATGTGATCAAAATGAGTTTATACATCAATCTTTTGAAGATAAACCTTTATAGTAATGTCAACTTTATCAGGTTATTTACGTCCTCTGGTAAAAATCCGGAGCCGCTCAAAGAGAAACAAGCTGCTCACGAAGGAGAATACTTTCACAAAAAGGTACTCGATTAAGTATTTCAATTGATAATTAACTGTTGTTGTTTTTTTTGTAGACAAGAGAAGACTTACGAAAGTTAAAAGAAAAGCAAAAACCAGGTTTGATGACTAAACATTTAAACTTAACTATTCAAATGTATTGTTTATTTTCTTGTACGTAGGAAAGGGCACTAAAGATAAGGGGAAGAAAGGTAATGATTAGAAGCATGATGTGAAGAGATTACAGTAATGGCGTTCAAATAAATAAGTTGGTGTTGTTGAACTTTGAAAATATATGTATATAATTAGTTGCATGATTAATGGTGTTCATGGTATTGATGGTATTGATGAAAGTTATTTACCCCGTTTTGACAACATCAAAGATACTTTTCTGTGTCTGGTCGGTAATGTCAGCTTCTGTGAGGTTCGAGTCTCTGGTGACGGAGGCAGCAGGATGGTCGGTGTCGGCCACCATGCTGCAGGACGTCTGCGGCAAGGCCCAGACGCTGCGGGCCGAGCCCGGACTCGGGTACACTTTGCAAAGCGTCCTGCTGCCGGCTCTTGCAGCACACCGGAAAACCTATTCCTCGTTGGAGCAATTTTAACGTTTTCCCTCCGATGTTGAGACTGCCTCCGCCGCCAAAAACGTTGGTAAATTGCGCACGCGAAAATCGAAGAAGGGCGAGTGTGTAATCGCTTCAAGGAACGCCAGCAGCTTATGTCTGTTTGTACGCTACGGAAAAGGGCTGATCGATTGACGCGCCACTCTGGGGCGGTTGCGCCGCATCGACGACACGCGATTCCCTTCCTCCAAAGGATTTCCTCCGCAACGAGTTTTGCGCATTTCCGGGGTTAAGGTTAAGGGCAGTTTCACTTAAATTTCTTCATTCCAACATAGATTATTGACAAACATTCTCAAAGCATCAAAAAGGAAATCTATCAAAAAAAAATATAATAATAGTTTAATTACATAATGATACAAATAGTATAAATATTTTCAAATTTCAATCTGAAGTTGATTATTTATCAAGCCAAACGAATGATTGGATAAATCACTAATCCTTAGTATATACAAAAATATATAATCAATAATTATACAATATTCATTTGGCCGAAAATAAATTGTACACAAAATTAAATTGCTGCAATAGATAATTTTAACAGGATACGGTTTTAATTAAACTCATCTATTTCTAAGCTTAGTATTATTGTCATACAAACTTTAATCTATTTAATGGCATAAGGCCATTGACCAATGAACCGAATTATGTAACCCGTATATGCAAGCGTTAATTCACTTTAACAATACATTTGATTGTATTAAACAACATTAATAGTAGTACAATAGAGATGAGCAGCAAATAGTAGACATATTTTATATGTCTACAGCAAATAGCATTAGAAGTACCATTTTTATATAACATATTCTAATGCTTAAAGTATATGCGTTGTACTGCATTAGTAAATTGTGTGAATAAACATTGTTTGTTATGCGTCAGTGTTATATCGGACAAAAAGTCATGTCTACTGATAACAAATTGAGTATAAAGCACGCCTCAGTGCTTGCCGATGATAAAGTTCAATGGGATTAACCTTTAACACTGTGTGTGTGCAATACAAGGAACCGTTCATTACTTCCTTATTTTAATATCATCGGTTTAACAAATTTATTTTCTAATAAATCAAATCCGTGGCTAACGACACATTTAAATGTCCCGCTCTTCAGTCACGTGACTCCTAAAAAAAAGTCAGCTGTAGCTTTGTATATATTTTCGTGCATCTGTCAGTTGGAGGGATTGGGGTTCGCATCAACATGCCCAGTTGAGGGGTTTTTCGATATCTGACGAATTGCACTTGGACGTGTTTTTCCCCCTTTGGGGAAAACTAAACATTTCTCAATCATGGAATACTCGATAAACACTAGACCGTTGCTGCAAGAATCTGACTCGGAGGAGGAGAATGTAGACTTGAGGACACAAAGCTACCAGGAAAATGTGGTAGTTAGAGACAACAAACCCCTGTTCAAGCAACCCGAGCCTAATGATAAATTTAACTTGGCTTATATAATTTTCTATTTACTGGGTATGACTACATTGATGCCATGGAATTTCTTCATCACAGCAGATGATGTAAGTACACTTTTTGTTAAAAAAATATTAGATAAACAATCTCTTTGTTTACAATCGTTCTACGTTAAAAAGAAACTATTTACAAAATAATTATTGCTTTTGAAAAAACTTCAATTCCTACCTGTATTACCTATGACCCAGTTTTTAGTCCAATATTGATTTTTAATTCAATTCCACAACAACAAGGTATCATTAAATTTAATAATAAATAATCAAATAAGTTTAAACATAATCTTTTTTTTTTAGTATTGGATGTATAAATTCCGTGATGTTAACAACAATTTCACAAATCTGATGAAAAATGATGGCAAAAGAACTCCGATGCAAGCTGAATTTCCTTCGTACTTAAGTGTAGCTTCTTCAACTCCAAACATTGCTTTTCTACTATTGACAACTATACTTAGCCAAAGGTAAGGTTGCGATGGATAAAAGAAAAATGTATATTTATATATATTTTTTCAGGATATCTTTGCAGTTTCGAATTTTAGGATCTCTGAGCTGTATGCTCATTTTATTTATCATAACCACTGTATTTGTAAAAGTAAACACAGACGAGTGTAAGTTTATGACACTACTATTTGCTGATGTTTGCAATATAATCTGTTTTTTTTTTATTACAGGGCAACAAACGTTTTTCTTGCTAACACTTTGTTCAGTAGTGTTACTGAACGGTAAGTTATTTGTTTGTTGGTTTCACACGTTATTGTAATGCTAATTTATGGAAACAGCTTTTAGCGCAATTTTATCGGGTAGCATTTTCGGAATAATCGGAAAGTTCTCTCCGAAATACATCACTGCAACTGTCGGTGGACAAGCTTTAGGTGGAATTTTTGCTGCCATCGCGCAGATCGTTTCTTTAGCTATTGGAATATCCTCGCAGTTCAGCGCCTTCGTATACTTTATGATCGGCAACTTGATGATCCTCGTTTCACTCGTCAGTTACGTGGTACTCTCCAGAACAGTTTTCTTCAAATACCACATCTCCGAGAAGACTGGAATTACGGTGAACGAGTTCCAAACTGAACTATCGCGCCCGAGGATAGTGAACTACAGTACGATATTAAGAAAGATATGGACCTACGGAGTTAGCGTATTCTTAGTGTTCACAATCACGTTATCCATTTATCCGGGAGTTTCGGTGCTAATAGAATCAGAAGACAAAAGTAGCGGAAGTGCTTGGACCAGTAAGTGCTAATTAACCATTCGATCGAATTAAGAGAAAAGCTAAACATTCGCCTTTTCAGACACTTACTTTGTTCCTGTCGTTTCGTATCTATTATTTAGCACCGGCGATTACACTGGAAGGCTTTTAGCCGGTTACTTCCAGAAGGTTAGTAAACTAAACTTTTAGTGTATTATAACAATTCATTTTATGTTACTTTTAGCCAAAGAAAGGAAAATGGATAATAGTAATCAATTTAATGCGAATTGTCTTCATTCCGTTGCTTCTATTCTGCAATGCTCAACCCAGGCATTCAAATTTACCCGTGCTGCTTAACAAAGATTATTATTATATCACAGTCATTACACTGTTTTCTATAAGCAACGGTTACTTGGCGAATCTGTCGGTTATTTGTGCCCCGAGGTATTGAGAGTTGTTTACCATAATTTTATCAATATGTATTAACTATATATTTTTTAGGATCGTCGATCAACACGAAAAGGAGACAGCGTCATCCATGATGACAGTTTTTATGGGAGTCGGATTGGGTCTAGGTTCAGCAATTGGTCTACTTATAGTGAAACTAATATAATCACTACTTAGTTTAAAGTTAGTATGAATTGCACCACTGATGAATTTCTAGTCCACCATTCCAATCAACTCTTTGTACATATTAGTACACTAAGTTATGTGTTATTATCATACCGAAACGTGATATAAAAAAAAATGAAAACTGTGTTCATTACACTTGTTATTTATTTATATACTAGATTTACTTAATTTAGTTCATTTTAAAGATAATTTTATTTTTTTAACACCAATTTCTTAAGCGTTTCGATGCTCGATTTTTTTTATGTATTAAATAATTTTTATGTATCAATTGTTCCGTTATACAATATATTTACTATATTTTAAAATTATACATATATTAGATTGAAATATCAACCTATTTTCATTGTTGTTTTTCTTTTTCAACCAATTACAATTTATGTGAACACATTCAAAACCAATATTACTTGGCTTTGAATGTAACATTTTCTCATAATAATTTCCTCCTTTTACATTTGGTCTATTGTATTGTATTCCACTTCATAACTATCCAAATTTAATATTTTTTTAATTGTAAATATTCATTTTCATTGAGTATCAATAATTTGTCATCTTTTATTACATGTATTTCACTGTAGACTACAAAAAGAAGACATTATTTATTTGTTATATTCTGTATTTTTATGATATTATTAGTTGTTTCAATATATATATTTTATTATCAATAAATCCTTTTCCTGAAACTGTATAATATTCTGCATTCTTAAGTAATCTGTAAACAAATTATAGAATTATTTCTAAGAAGATTTAAAATGTATTTTCATGGATTTCAAAAAGATTCTAGATGAACTCTTTTAAATGTAAACGATTATTAGAGTAATGACACCTGTTTGAACTCAATTAATGGTTAACAAGAAGGCTTCTTCAATTTTATTATATGTTATATAATCACAAGCATTAGATAAAAACAATATACATATTTGTATCTTGGCTTAACTCAATGCAATGTGGGTTGTCTACAAATGTATTGATGTTCTTTATATACAAAAAAAAACACATCTTTATATAGAATAAATCGAAAACATATCTTTATTTATTCCATCTATAAATAGCACATTAATTAAAGACTGTTGTTTACAAAAATGAAAATCGTTCCAAAATAAATCTTATTCGAATCAACCGATTCGACCGTTCGACTAATCTCGCCAATTCTGTCAAAAGCGCTATTTTAATGTAATTGAACAAGACGATTTATGCTAAGAGGGAAAAAAAAAAGTAGGTACGATAATTGATAAAATGTATGCGACAAGTGCATTCGATGCAGTGCGTCCTTAGACTATTTAGAGTACGCATAAAATATGGTGGAACAAGTGGCAAAGACCGCAGACGACTTCGCAAAATCCGAAGATGTTCCCATCGAAAATGTTTATGTCTACCTGGATATACGTATTGATAGAGAAAAAGGTAAACATAATTACAACAAAATTAAAAAAGAATGTTTGTTTTCTAGTATAATAAATTAGAGATGTTATATTTTTAATATAATAATTGACACGACATAACAATAATAATAATTAGTAACAATTTATTCTTTTTTTAACATATTGTTATCTATATTGTTATATTTGTATCACATTGCTTTAACTCAGTATAAAACCGTTTTTTTCCTCTCTGTATGTTATTATCATTTATATTTTTTTTCTTTAAGGTTAACCAAATCATCAAATAATTGCAAGTATCATCAGCTTCAGAAACATTGCCAATATTATTTTGTTGCAAATATTTGTAGAAATGTGTGTTTTTCTTAATCATCTTGCAACAACTCTTATCGTTTATTTGAAATGTTATCTTGTTTTTATTTTCATTCATACTAGAAATAACATATTTTGCACGTTTTAATCTGATTGTAGCTTAGAACTGAATTAGTTCTTCGTATTTTATTTATTGAATTTTATGAACACGATATATTGTTTAATATCAATTTATCCCATTTACTTTTTACATTACGAGGGCTGTATTTTATTGCGTAAATATTCTGAATTTGTATTCAGATTAATGCAATATTAATGAATCTGGTACATTTCTATTGTATGCTGATTGAACGCCAACGTCAAAACAATCTATGTTTATTTACAGCTGCTATATATATGTATTTAAATATGCAATGTTCCAATATTTGCAAGCTTAAATAACGATACGTTCTTTTATTTTCAGCGGGTCGCATCATAATCGAATTGAAGAATAATATAGCTCCAAAAACTGTGGAAAACTTTCGCGCACTTTGTACAGGGGAGAAAGGCATAGGAAAAAGTGGAAAAAAATTGCATTACAAGGGATGCCACTTTCATCATGGTAATTGTTTTATTTATTTTTATATAATCTTTATATTGGGTGAAGTAAAATGTTCTGAGCCATATCTCAAGATGTATACGTTGCATCTTGTCATTTTATACTGCGACTTAAAGACGACATAGCGTCTGATAGGCCAATTGTCGAAAATGTTGATAAAATCATGGAAATCGTCGAATGCCGGTCCATGCGAGTATTTATTCCATTGCCCATGAATTGAAGATTAGCCAGAAAACCGTTTGGAACCATTTGCATAAGGCTGGTTTCAAGAAGAAGCTCGATGTATAGATGCTACACGAATTGACGCAAAAAAACCTTTTGGAGCGAATTGATGCCTGCGATTCTTTGCTGAAACGTAACGAAATAAATTATCTTGATGATAAAAAAAACTGGCCTTAATTTTATTACCAATAGAGACGAAAATTATGAAATTGCCTTCAAAATGGATAAAAGTTATCGAATAAAACTGCGCATATTTGATCTAAATACGAAAATTCTAACTTTGTTAATTTCATCGTCTGAATAAAGAGAAAAATTCTCAAAACTTTTTACTTCACCCAATATATTTTAAATTATCCATGGCAATTATAATTGTTGTTGTTGTTGTTGTTGGATGTTATGAATCAACTTCTGGGAAGCCATGGAAAACAAATATTTACTACATTCTGTCATTTACTAAACTAAAAATGAAAAAATTCTTGTGCTAAGAACACATAGGCATCACCAAAAGGTATCGTTTCGTGAATCGAAATAAACATGTCTTGTTGCTGCCCAGCGGACGATTTGATGATAGATTGCAATGGGTGTTTCATTTGCGATACGAGTCCGAAAGTGAAGGGCCGATTCGGTCTGGCATGGGTAACAGAGTCTCCAGATTGTCCGTGCCCCACGCCAGTCGGATGGCAGGTTGAGTTCTTGGATACACCCTCAAAGGTTGAACAGAAATGCCAGGAAATGGTACGATGGATAAACTGTCCACCATTGCCACGTTGTGATCCTTGTCCACCTTGCGAACTCTGCTCACCGTGCAACCCACCACGATGCAACCCATGTGCACCAAAATGCAATCCCTGCGTGCCACGGTGTTGTCCGCCTTGCTGTCCACCTTGCTGTACACCCTGCTGTGCACCCTGCAGACCACCGCCTTGCTGCTGCAAACCACCGAAGAAATCAAAGAAATCGTGCTGTTGCAAGCCAAAGTGTTGCCCACCGATGGGTCCGCCCTGCTGCAGAAGCAAATCACCAAGACGATGCCCGCCGCCGAAATGTTGTTGCGATAAAGAGGATCTGTCGAAATGCGGTTGCGATGATGTCCCAGTGAAAGATACGAATGGATCCAATGGCTCCACATCAGGTAGTTATTGCATAATTCAACGATTCCCAGTAATGTGTCCATATGTCTCGCAACAGGTAACGGTAACTGATACCTATGAGGACTGTTGTGCTACTCATTCAGCAACAAACACATTGACCATTTACAAGAACCACAATCCATTCAACACCGACACTGAATATTATGATTCGTGCAATGAGAAATGTCCATCATTCGACCGTTCAAAATACCTGTTACCTCGTGGAACTTTTAGAGATTCTCTAAACGGAGATTTTCCAGAAACGAGGAAAAGAAAATCGCCGACTGCAACACCATGTTCTTCGCCAACCAAGCACCATTCTCGAGACATCAATAACTATGGAACCCAAACTGAACGTGACTACAGGAACTACGATTCTGAACCGGAGGAAACAAGATCGCCGTGTTGCAAGTGCAACCAAAACGAAAGCAAACAACGCGACACTGCGATTTCTCCAACACCATCGCCGACAACATCTAGAAATTCTCAAAAATCTGATATTTCAAAGAGCAAACCATCGGATGATGAACAACAACAACAACAAATTGACGAATATAAATCACAAGAAAATAATCAACAACCATGCCCATACAATACACAATACAATAACAACACATGCGTGGAGGATTGCATGAAGGAGACACTGAGTAATTGCGATTTTCCAGTTTCCGAAGAGGACACCTGCGAGTGCAACGAAGCAGGGCAGGATGGTAAAGTGGATTTCGACGATTCTAATTCGACTATTCGGCATAGCAGTACATCTGTTAGTGGTGGCAAACATAAGCAGAAAAAGCGTCAATGTCAGCCTGCTACTGGAACGTCCTCAATGGATAAAACACATTCTCAAATGTCAGATCATAAATCGCACAGCACGTTAGTTGGTTCTTCGGAAAAATTCGAATGCAGCAAAGACGGTGATGGTGACGGAAATTCTGATCAGGATAATAAAGTAAAGCAGAAGCAAGTAACGACCTTCCGATATAAATGGCTAAATTCGTGGGCCAGATGCTTCAAGAAACCTCCTAGTTCAGATGTTGATTGCAAATCCGCTAAAAAGGTTCATAATAGCAAAGACGAGGGGAAGGGTGATGATGAGAAAACTTAAGTGTATTAATTAATAATGGGCGTTGCATGTTAGTGTTTCAATAATATTTATATGGATGTGGTTTTAATAAATTTTAATCGTAACTGAATTTCTTGTGACTAATTTCTTTACGTTCTTCAGTAATTCCACAGTTCTTGGTCCAAAGTGGGGATATTTCGAGGGATGGAACACTTATTGATGATAGTATTTACGGAGGTCCCTTTGACGATGAAAATTTTGTAATAAAGGTAAACTAATTGTGTGCAAATTTATGGACTTGGAAAATAAAACATTGCATTTATTTGTTCAGCACGATAAAGTGGGTACTGTGGGGATGGCAAATAAAGGGAAGAATTCAAACGCGACTCAATTCTACATAACATTGGCACCTTGCACTCATTTGGATAACAGTAACGTAGCATTTGGCTACGTCAAGAAAGGATTTAATATAGTTTTAGAAATAGCAGAGTTGCCCAGGGATGGAGACGTGCCATTAGTCGTAAGTTGATCAAATACACATGTATGTAATTATTATTAATCATTTCATTATTGGGATAAAGCCTTGCATTATTGAAGATTGCGGAGAGATTAAGCCTGGAGAAGATTATCAAATAAACGAGAACGACGGAACTCTGGATGTATACCCACCGTATCCCGATGACATGGATGACATCAATGACCACGACATGGACATCGTGGTAACCGATATAAAGAATTCAGGGAATCTTTATTACAAGAAGAGCAATTACGTCGATTCCGACAGAAAGTACAAAAAAGTATTACGATACATCGAATGGACGAATAAGAAAAAGCTGAAGCACGATACCAAAGTACAAACGAAATTGAAGTCTCAAACGCTCTTCAATTTAGCTTCAGTTCGATTGAAAAAGATGAAATACAAAGATGCATTTGATTTGTGTTCGCAGGTTCTTGAAATTGATTTACGAATTCATTGGAATCATCTCTACAATTTCTATTCATTTTCAGGTCATCGAAATAGATCCAGATTATGGAAAGGCATATTATCGTAGAGGACAAGCTGCATTGAAATTGAGAGATTACGATAAATCCATAGAGGATTTTGAAAAGGCCAAACAGTACCATCCGGACGATCCTCTTATACAAAAGGACATGCTGTTAGCCAAAAAGTTGAAACAATGTTACCTGGAGACGGAAAAAGCACTTTGTTCGCGCATGTTTCAACAATAGGAATGTTTAAATTGCGCCAAGACAAGTATTACTAAAGTTATTATTTCATTGGCAGAACAGAAAATCGTAGATATGTTGAATTGAATTAAACTAAAAATGACTGAAAATTTTAGAAAAAAACTTGTATGTATATATACGAAATGGTTTTTAACTCAGTTACCATATATTTAAAGATCAATTTATAACCATTATTTTTAATATAAATATATTATTATTAAAAAAAATAATAATTTTAATAATAAGTTTATTTTATAGTGTATAATAATAATAATAAATTCAAAATGTTTATTTTGAATTTACTATTAATTTATTTTTATGATGGTATAAATAAAGTCAATACACACCTAATGTACTTAAACAATTTAAATCATAAACTACGTGCATTCCATAAATTAAACATACTTGTCAACAACAATATTTACTTTAATTCAACACTTCATCATATGATTTTTCAGCTAACATGTTTCTTTTAATATTTGCAAATTTTCTTTGCTTAAACCTAATTAAAAATGTGTATTTTTGGATCGAGCTTATATAAATTAACAGAATAAAAAAAAGTAATTTTATATTAAATAGACATTATATTTGTTGTTCAATTTTGCGTATTTTTTTCCCTTGTAAAGACGTGAATCATATTCAGTGTTGTTTATTCATACTTTAATAAGCTACATGTACATATCGACCGAATAACCTTGAATGATTCTATTTAAATATAGACTAGATATTCAACGTTGATTCGAAGCCTTTATGTCCATAAATAGTAGAGATTTCTTATTGAAATAATATAAATTTATTGAATAATTCATAAACATACATAGATTATAAAATAGTATTTTAAATAATTATTTTAAGGGATAACTAATTTAAAAAATATTATTTATGTATTAATTATTATATACAACTTAGCTAATATGTACAGGTTAATTAATTGTAAAAAAAAATCAAGAGATAAAATAATGCATTAGCTAATGCTAGAAATACGCCTCTACGATTACTTCACGGATTTGAAACTTCATTTGATTTATAAAAAAAAATGTGTATAATTTATTAAAATCAATATTTGTCATCTTAAACGTATATTCTTCAGAATGAAGCCTAATAATAATGAATAGCAAGCGTACCTCGTAAATATAAATTATATCACAATCTAATTATTGATTATTTTTTTTGATTAGTTCTTATAGTATTGATGTAGTGTTTACTTGGCTACGCAACTTTGCCATGCCAATCCACCGCAAGCCATCGAGATTATCAAGTATATAATGACAATGGCCACAGTTCCAATCACCACGTACATTTTCACGTTCTTCCAAAACATTGCTCGTGCCAAGTTTCGGCTTTTGCTCCGAAAAGTCACAGCCTAAGAAAATAAACAATTCCATATTAGAAAAAAATATAATTCATTTTTATGAATAACAATACTCACATTGTTACTTAAATTTTCTGCCTTATTGACGAGCAATTCCAATCTCTCGCCTCTCATAGCAACATTGTCTTTAAAAAAAAATGAAAATTAACTTCTTGTGTTTAGAATTAAAGATTTAATTTTTGATACCTATGTTTTTGACCATTATGTCTTTAAGTTCGTCCAGTTCGCCATGCACTTTCGAAATAGTGTCAATGTCATGAGACTCTGAATAATGTTTCATCTCATTTGCAAGTATTCGAGAGAATTCTGCATTCATAGCGTAAGCTATAGCATTTTCAATCGAGTATCCATAGGAAGATGTAAACCTCCTCTTTATTTCATTCAAAAAGAGGAATGCTCTGGATCTTTCGAATTCCTATAAATGTATATATGAATTTAAAGGAATCAAGATAAACGAATTAACTTAACAAAAAAAAGTACTTACATCATCTGTAATGCACATGTAAACAATTCCACTTTCAGAAACATAATGAAACAAGTAATTTCCATGCGAATATGTCAGTTTCTCATCTTGCTTCGGAATCTTTTCTATAATTTGCTCTGTTACTTCCGTAAAGTTCCCAGCACAATTTGCATACTTTGCCAAAATAATGTTTCCTCGAGAAATCACACTGAATAGTATAGGCATCTAAAAATAGTATTTAATATACATTCAAATAAACATGTTTTACTTAATCTATCTATTATTTAAATGCACTTTCTATGTATCTTGTATACACAAAACAAACGATAATTCGGTTTACCTTAATGTTTTTTTTATTGCTTCCTGCTCTATCTCAGGTTCAATATATCTTTTTCTACAAAATAATAAGTGCTAAACATTAATGCACACTACACAAACTATTATTAAAGCTATTTCACGGCACTTTTGATAAGTTCAAATCTAATACCTTCTATTTTTAAGTACGTTTCCACAGGAAAACAAAGACTGCTTTCGATGTGAACAGATGACACATAGCAAATCGTTCGCAATAAAACAATTGTGATGGGTGTCAAAATCGTGGCGGCAATTTTAAAACTATGAACAACTGCGAACATTGCGCTACTTTATGAAACAAAATTTGTTTTCTTGTTGTGAGGGGAAAAACAAGGCACAACTAGATTAGATGCTTTTTGGAATAAACTTCTTGATATTGGATAATTTCTGTATTATTATTTATTACCTTTTTTAACTTAATATTACGATTACTTTAACAAGCAAAACAAATAAATATTATTAAATAACTACAAGTTTTACGTTTGATACACGGAAATAAGAATCAATCGATGAATAATATTAAAAGTTTAAAAGCGTGTACAAACTCCAAAACGCTCGGTATTCTCATAAAAATTTCGATCCACCTAAAAACAAAACAAAAAAACAACAACGAATCGATGTAAATTAATAAATGCTATCAATCTAAATATCCAAAACACTGAAATTTTTAGACACTTTTCGTATACATTCTTTAGTCGTTTAAAACATCTCAAAAAAAAAATGAAGGAAAAATATATCTTTATTTTAATCATTCTAAAAACTAATACCCGGCAATTAAAAGTAATAAAAAAAAAATTAAAATAAGAATATAACGAATATAAAAAGCTGATACAAATTAATTGTGCTTGAATTAAAAAGAAAAAAAGAAATATATAATAATACAAATAAAACAATAATTTGTAAATACAATTAAAATAGTTACAATTGGACCAAATCACTTATTAATAAACAGAAGAAAAAGATAATAATAATCATCATAAACATTTACACCCCAAAACAAATTTGTTGGAACGAGAGTGAAAGAGAAAAAAAAAAACAACAACTTATAAAGAGATCGACTTTGAAGTCATGCGAAAATTATTTAAAACAAAAAATTATTTACAATTTACATAATCTTACGACCGAAACATTCCAATAATAATAAAAAAAAATATGATTTAAAATGAAAGGTAAAATGATCGGCAAAGCTTTCGGACAACGGGCAGTGACTTAAAGTTAGTTAGTTAGTTATTATTATTATCAATAAATGCTCTAAGTTGCGTGATCCAAAAGCTTCACGTAAATAGATATTACATTCTTATTATTAAATTTAAAAAATAAAATTATAATAAATCACACGCGATTTCTTAATCATTTCAAATTATAACATAATAGCAGCACAGAAATTCTTGTACATATGTACAAAACAATGAGGACTGAAAGGATTACTTTTTCTTTCTTTTTTTCTTTTTTGGGATACAACTATTTACACGGCGCGTTTTTATAAAATATCACAATCTCACACCTTCAATAGAAACAACGTATTTTTTCTTTCGATATTCAGAGATAAATTATAGTTAATTTAACTTCTACATCATAAGTACATAAACCTGTACAGGAAAAAAAAAGAATTATTAATTTAATAATATATACATTTTTATGTTGTAAATTGTATTCTTACATAGCTTTAATGTAGTCACTGATGCATAGAAGCGATGCTGTTCATACTGCCGCTGATGTGAGCCGAGCTGCCTAACGTGGAAGACAGAGTGTCTTGGAAACTGAACTGAGGGAAGTAAGGTTCTTCTTGTATAGCATTCAACGGTGCCATATTATCGGGTGGTGTCAACTCGACGCTTTCTCCGGTGAATTCGGAGTCGAAATACCTGGTATCAGTTTCGCTGGTTACATGTGGTTTAAAAGGTGGTGGGATCTAGAGGAGAACAACTAATATTGAAATATAATCCCTGGACAATTATATAATATGTTCACCTTCTTTTGTTCTAAATCTCGCCAGTTAATCGAACTGAAAAACGGATGTGTCATAATTTGTTTGGCGTCGTCAGGACCTCCACCCAATCTCTTTACTGGATCTTTAATAAGTAGTCCGGCAAGCAAATCTTTGGCATCATTGCTTAACGTTTTAGGAAACTTGACTTCTTCAACAATAATCAGAGTAAATAAAACATCATGGTCTTTGTTATAGAAAGGCAATCTGCCACACATCTAAAAACAAATCTTTTAAATTTCGATAAACTATTTTCCAATTAGAATCAGAATTACTTCCAAAATTAATTATGATTATAATTTTTTTTTTACTCACTTTTAAATGAAAACTGTATAAATAAAAAAACTTACCATTTCATACATAACAACACCAATACCCCACCAGTCTACTGCTCTTCCATAGTCACTATCTTCAAGTACTTCTGGAGCTAAATATTCTGGTGTGCCACAGAAGGTTTTTGTGGTGCTACCATAAGCAATGTCCTCTTTGCAAAGTCCGAAATCTGTAATTTTAATGTGACCATCTTTGTCAAGTAGCAAATTCTCGAGTTTCAAATCTCTATAAATAATTCCTTGCGAGTGTAAATAGGCCAAGGCTGAGATTATTTCAGCTCCATAGAAACGTGTTCTGTCTTCGTTGAAGACGCGGAGTCTGGATAAGTGGAAGAACAGTTCGCCGCCATTAACGTACTCCATAACGAAACATAATCGATCGTTCGTTTGAAATGAGTACTTCAGTGACTAAAATCATTAGACGTGATTAGAGAATAAGAAGTTAAATAAGTAACAATGATTGAAGTCTTACGGTCAGGAACGGATGATTCGTGGTTTTCAACACGCGATTCTCTGTTTGCGTATGCGCCACTTCGTCCTTCTGTATAATAACCTCCTTTTTTAATATCTTAATGGCATATAGTCTACCCGTTGACTTCTCCCTACACAGAATAACCTTGCCAAAGGTCCCTTTACCAAGAACTTTAAGAAACTCAAAACTCTCCAATGTCACCTTCTTTTTACCAGACGATTTTGAAATTGACGTACCCTGCAATGAAAACTTTAGGGGCAGATCACTGTTCATCTCTCCATTCATATCAACGTCTTCACATTCATTTGAAATTCCCTCAGACACCATTTTAATGGCCAAAACCCACTCCTCTCTCTCCTTTTCAGTTTCAACATGAAACATCCTCTCAATAACTGTCGTCCACTGTAGGCCTCTGATAATAAATGTATATGGCTTAGGTCTGTCCACTGACATAATTTGGCAATCTTTGACAGTGAAATTGTTAAGTGGTTCAGTCATTGTATGAACGTCAGGCTTTACTTTGAATCCAATTAAGCTGCCATTGTTCAACAAATAGAAGAATCTAGAAAAATTAATAAATAAATCACCAATTTTTTTTTAGTTTACAGGAAAATTATACCTCCGACGCCAATTTTTTATGTGTTCTCCTCTCTTAAAAAGCCATCCCTCTTTCACCACATTCGATTGCAGATCTTTTGGGCCCATTGGACTGCCCATCATTGGTTGGCAAGCAGAAAAATCATTCATTTTAAATGCTTTTTACGAAATCTATATCACACAGAAAGATTATGTAGTGATTTCATGTTAATCAATGTGATCAGTGAAATTCAAAGTGGGCCACTGATGGCAGCAACATGTTTTTAAGGTTTCAATTGCGTTTGAAAATAGATTAGGTTGCATAAAATTTTTGCAATTAGACAAAATGCGCGTTATCTATGTTTTTATTGATGCGAGTGGGAGTGGGGTGGGAAGGAATTTGTTTTTATTTCTACTTTTTCATTACTGCTGGCATTTTATTTAATCGTGAAATAAAGAAATCGTGGTGAAATGGTACAGCACTTCGACGGAGAAGCTAAATTCCAAATGATTAACAGGAAGTTGTTTATGATTAGCTGTTTCCCCACTTAGGCGGCTTGTGTAAATAATAATAGAAGAAAAAAAAAAGAACGCGGAGGAAATCCGTAAATGACATAACAACTGTTTACCATTTAGAGGTTATGTTATTAGGTGCAAAACAAATGCAATACGCAGATTTCGAAAACAATAATACGTATATATATATATACATGCTGATATTTATATATATATAAATACGTGTACATCGAAATATGTATATATATGTTGCAATGAAGCATGTTCTGAGTTACCTTCTGGTTTTATTCAGATTTGCAGAAAATTCGATATAAACTTGGATCCGCGTGATCGTGTTTTGATGTTTGGATTCTACTACGTCGTTTCTTTCTCCTTCTTGTTGTACACGCAATATTCCTTCTTTCGCGGACTCACGTCTATTTGCACATCGTAATTATCCTGCAGGATGTACGAGGAAAGCAGTCGCGGCGAGCGGAATGCTTCCTAGATATTTTTCAATAGCTTAAATAATCACTTTTGCAAGGACATGTTTCACACATCCATGTAATTTCGTTACATGTATACAAAACTCACACACATAAACACACATTTGACGCACAATATTTTCGTGTGTTGTGGAACTGCTGTATACTTGTTAATGAACTCTGCTATTATGGTTCATTGAACTCGCCCACAGAGTGCGTTCAATTATTTTAAATTTTCTGACGCGGCATTTTTGAAAAATTTTACAAACTGAATCCGTTTTCCAAATGTTTATATTAAAGCAAACAATTTAACTGTAAACTATTGTGAAATCAGGGGTGGCCAAACTGTGGCTCTTCAAAAGTCTTGCTGTGGCTAGTTGGTTTTGTATAAATAATTACAGGTAGATTATATTTATTAAATATAATTTAATATTATAATAATTTAATAGTAATATTTAAAGTTGATTACAACTGTTTAGTTTAAAATGTGATCCAGTTAATACAATGTAATCAATTGTTTGTGGTCAAAGCCCTACGCAAGCCAATGGAACACAAATCCAAAGCTGTACTTTTATCCCTATTTTGCATGTCTGTTCTAGCTCCACGTTGCACCAACAACTTTGCTTCTTCCTGTCTGTCCTCTTCACATGCTAAATGCAATGGGGTATTCCCATAGGAATCCTTGCAATTCAAATTAATATTGTCAATAGACAACAGATACTTGACAACATCCAAATTTCCTTTAGAAGCAGCCCTGTGCAGCGCAGTTGCTCCTCTAATATCAACAATGTTCACATCTGCGTTATTTTCTATGAGCAATATGCAAATCTACAAAAAGAAACGTTTTAAGAACATAATTATTGTTAGTAATTGATCATACATTCAGCCAATTCTTAGATGCAGCATATTGCAGTGCTGAATGACCTTGGCTTGTCCTGTGATTCACATCAGCCTTCTGTTTTATTAAAAAAGTGCAGACCTCGAATCTTCCTGCTGAAGAGGCCAATACTAAAGGGGTTGCATCTGTGTCTTCACAGGCATCAATTTCTGAGCCCATCTCAGTTAGATAGGTCACCAATTTTAAATTACCACTAATTGCAGCCCAGTGCAATAAGCTTCTTCCATTCTAAAAACAAATCGCAAAAGTTTCACAAAGTTTAAATGACTGTGCATGTTTTAGGTTATATATTTATTTACCTCGTCGTTCTGTTTAATAAGAGACTTATTGTCATCTACTTGTGTCTTAATTAAATCGAAATCTCCGTTGTAGGCACTCTCGTATAAGGAATTTGGGGAAGCCATGATTTGAAAATGTTTCAAATAAAACACTTGACTTACTTGTTTTCGTGTTTGAATATTTCGCCAATTCGATAAATCGCAATGAAGTTTGCTTCGTATTTTCTCGTAAATCTAATCAAAGCAAAATGTACTTTATTCGTACGTTTTCGGTTTCGTTTGCTTATACCTTTAGTTCAATTAAAAGAAAATTAAATAACTTTAAGAAATATGTTAGTACTAATTAATTAATGTTTTCCGAATTATAAATGCAAGAACAATTGAAAATCGCAACAAACTCTTGATCAACAAATGTTAAAATAATGAAAGTCTATTCACTTTCATAAAATAGAAAAATTATTAAATTGTCACTTAACAATATAAATGAACTCTGTGGAACTGATATGATATGCTCAGGAAATCTTACCAATCGAGAAGGAAAGACTTTCGGAATTTTAAATGGTTTTATTTCGAGGATAATTTAATGAGAAGATCATGAATACAGTTTTCTTGTTGTAGAAATAGAAGATTAAATTAAAAATCTGTTTGTCTGTTTAAAAAATAACTAAATATTGATTTATTAATATTTAAATAAAGTAGTATTCTAAACAATAAAATAAACGAAAAGTAATTAGTATAAACAAGAGAATAACAAAATCAGTCTATATAATAGTCAGCACCTGTCTGATATATATTTTCTTAAGAAAAGAAATTTCAATTTTCTTCATCATTGGTTACAGTACTTTCATTACTTTGAATATCCGAATTAGCGATATTCTCCTTATTTTCATCGTCCACTGCAAGTGCCTCAGTTTTTTCAATCAACTCTTTATGTGCATGATCTTTGAAACTGTTTAGCCTGAAAGTGATGGAAGCTAATAGATCGTTATTTTCCGACTTTTCAGCCAATTCCGCTGCGAATTCCAACGATTGTACGTCGGATCTTTTGTACAGCATCTTTGCGGCCTCCTCATATTTATCCATAGCCACAAAGCTGAAAATAGTAAAATCTATATTATGTTTGTTCATAAATTCATAAAGGTAAGTAATTACATTTGAGCTGCAACATCGAATCTACCGTTATAGAGGCAGAAAGTAGACCATTTGCCCATTATGTCATCGGCAAGTTTAGTGTTTGTTGGCATTCGACTCTTTGCCAGCACCAAAGCCTCCCGATAAAATCCACCAACGCACATAACATCGATAGCCTTTTCGATTTCGTGACAAGCCAAAAAGTACGAGGCAGCTTCAAGTGGATCTGCTTTTGCAGAATCGGATAGTTTCTGCGCATATGCCAAACAAGCATCTTGCCATAACCTGAGTAACAAAGTACAATTAAATTCATTAAGTAATATCATAATGTAATATAACTACTTTGGAGAAACCATCGGAGCTAAACTGATTAGCCAAGGATTCAGTTGATCCTTCTGCATCGCCTCCTTTATCGCGTCGCCTATATTTCCATTATACAATGCGACATTTACAAACCCAGTATATTTATGTTTGGCTAGATTTTCGTTCACTAAATGCAAATATAAATATAAGTAATAGTTGTAACAAAATTATGATTCTACCTACTCTGTTCATGTAAAAGCTCTGACAAATTTTCAGGTGTTCCAAACAATTTTAACACTGAACTTTTTTCGTTGCTATCAGGGTTTTCTCTGTGAGCAATTAAGTTACGACAATCTTTAAGTATATCATCGATATCCCTCTGACTTTTGGAAACCAAAGAGATTGCTACATCCCTTGTTACTTTTTTCTTATCATCTATACAGACAATTTCCTTGCTCTTCGGGTTTGCATTGCGAGTTTGATTCACAATATTTTGTATCAAAATTTTCCGTTTGTTTCTCTGTATATGAATTTCTATAAAAAAAAATATTTAATGTTGGTTCATAAAATGAATAATTATGTTTTCACCTTCTATAGATTTAGGACCATGTTCATCGATATTCCATATAATGATTGAACTTTCTTTACCACTCGAAATAATGTATTTCTTATCTAATGGACTCCAAACACCTGCATTAATAGATTCTGCGTTAACGTTCATAAAAACAGATGTAGAATTAGGTGAATTCGCATTCCAAATACGTGCTGTGCCATCATCAGATACGGTACACAGGCGTCCATTTTCGTGTGGACTCCAGAATATCTTTCGAACAAATTTTAAATGACCAGACAATTCGGCAACTATTGATTTCGATACATCAAAATCGTCTAAACAAAAAATAAATTAGTTTAAGTTATAATGTAAGTAATTTTAAAAAGTTACCTTTAGTAACATCATCTAATTTATATATAACAACATTAGTATCAGTTGTAGTTGTTGAAGCTAACCAAGTAGCATTAGGAGATGTTTCTTCATCTTCCATAGTAGCCTGTGGATGCCAGGCAAACGTTTCAATTGCCTTTTGATGGTAATAAATGGATCGTATAAATTTCAGTTCTGCAGTATAAATCATTATAACTCCGCTTTTTAAACCAATCGCCAAAAGAGAATAGTCTGGTTTCCATGCAAATTGAGTTACGTATGCGTTCGCAATAGAAGTAAACTCAAGAAGATTCGGATCTAGAAATATATATACAATGTACATATTGTCTTACAATCGAGTAATACTATTTACCATTAAGCGGTTTTTCTGTTTCATAAATACCCACTTTTCCTTCAGAACACACATATAAACCCATATCTCCATTATGCGGTCCAAATTCTAAACATTGAATCGGTTGTCTAAAATAACGTGGTAATAGCGTAGGAGGTTTAGTTAAATTTATCGTATTAATAAATGCAACCTATGAAGAAAAAAAAAACAAGTAAATCATATTTCATATTATGTTGAAAAACTTACTCTTCCTTCCTCTGTTCCAAAGGCTAAAATTGAATCTTGAGTAGGATGCCATGCAAGAGACATAATTTTCACGTTATTTTTAAATTTAATTTGAATCATATCTATGTACTGTATATGTGGTTTGCTGAGATCCCAAATTCGTATAGTACCATCTGCCAGAGTCAAAGCCAATCTGCAAAATATAATATGTAGCTAAGTAAATTAAGAATATCTTCAGAAATTACCGATTTGGATCCAAAGGAGATAACGACATAGCTAAAACAGAATTTCCAAGCGTGGGATAGCATTTTATGGTATCTTGTTTATGGTTAATATTAGTGTAGAACAACATTCTATCTATTCCCGTTGTCCAAGCGCCTAACTCGTTAGTCGTTTCCACTTCATTATAGATCTGCACTGGAGCAGCAATGCAGAAAAGCTGTTGTGGGTGATTATTATGAACAACTTTCGGTAGTCCATCACCCATTAAATCCCATTTATATAATTCACCAGTTATACCAGATGATAACAAAATCTTAGGAGCAATCCAGTTTAAGGTAACAAAGTTCTTATCATTTTGGTTACTGTATCTTCTATAATTTTGTTGTTTTTTAGCATTTGTTGCTAATTTCAATTGCATTCTTCCATCAGTTCCTGCTCTCCATATAAATATAGGTCTGGAAATAAATACATTATGAATATGATAATAAATTATAAATTATGGATACTTACCCTCCTCTTGCTGAAGATGCTAGCAGGAATTCTTTTGTATATTCTTCATTGATATCAACATTCTCTATCATGTGGCTAAGTTTATCTTCGTCAGTTTCAATATGTTTGTCTTTCAGTTTTTGGTCATCGCTTTTAAAATTTTCTCGTTTTTGTAACTTATCTTCATCAGTTTTGATGTCATTATCAAACTCCTTTTGTGGTAAGGTCTTTTTTGCCTTAATAATCTTACGTTCTTTGTTTGTTTCCTTCTTTTCCTCTTCCGCCTCCTCAGATTCTTCTATTTCAGTATCTTTCGTAGATATAATCTTTTGCTGTAGAGCCAAGCAATCTGCTAAGAAATCGCCACTTTCCTTCGTGACTTCAGGAACTTCCTCTGGCTCAATTTCATCATCATCGGCGTGTTTCAAATTAACCCAAGGATTGTTCTTTTTGGGTTTGTAAAAAGTTCTCTCCGTTTTTTCCGCTGATTTTAAATCATCCGTTGATGTACATGGTTTTGGTTCTGCAACGGGATCTTTATCTACTTTCACATTATCAACTTTTTCCTCAACTTTGTCTGCAGCGACTTTAATTGATCTTGGTTTTGTTTTTGGGAAGAAATTTAATGGTGCTGGACACCAAGATAAAGATAAAATCGCGCGGTCGTGTCCTCTTAATTTATATTTTACAGTTCCTTCTTCTGTGAATAGTTAAAATCAAGTTAATATTAACATAAACATAAATTGATTAGATCCTTACTTCTCATGTCAGCAATCACAATCATCCCACTTTTAAAGCCAAATGCTGCGAGCCAAGGAGCATGGGGACAAGAAGATATTGCTGTTACATGTACTTTAGATCCAAACATGTTCTTTAAAACATTTTTTTCATTGCTTCGAAATCTCCATATAGTTATAAAGCCATCTTCAGATACACTGACTACTTTATCCTTTCCAGCAAATGTAGCCCCAACTAATTTAGCATCTGTTGTCTAAAATAATAGTAAAATATAATCAATTTATCTTATTCTAAATAAGACAAACTTACTGTATGCGTATTGAGTTTAGCAACTCTCTTGTAAGTATCTCCATCCCATAATTTAACCAATTTGTCACTACCACTACTTAATATCAGTTTATCAGGGTCTGCCCAATTTGGATTTGCAGTTACTGCAAAAATTCTAAAAACATTTTTATGTTATTTATATTCACTAGAACATTAATATTTATATTACCTTTCTATGTGAGCGTGTGAAATTATTTTAATCTTAGCAGGTTCATTTATGTTCTGTTTATTCTTAATTATAATTAAATTGTCCATACTTGCATAACAAACAGTATTGTCTTTGGTACAAGCCATAATATTTGGTTCATACCAATTTGGTGAAGGAGGAATCAGTAAGTTATTCATTTTCAGGTGAAAGGCTTATAAGGGCTATAACAATAAGAAGGGTTATGTTAAAAGTAATTATAACAATTTCAAAAGAGTATATAGAAGTATTATAGTCATAACATGTAAACGAGTCTTACTTGGATTCGTTCTGAAGAATGTACACCTTCAATCACAATCTACTTTAATTGATATATTGAATACTACGTGCTAAATACGGTATTATTTTCTTTAGCTCGTTTTTTTCGTTACAGCAATGCTTGCTAACTGTCAAATTTTAAAAGTACTGCCAATATAATAAAAATATATAAACACAATATAAAAACGTTAATTTCCTTATTTAGTAATAACTAAATAAAACGAACGATAATAATAACTATTATATATTGAATAAACAAAAAGTACACATATATACATTCGATTGTCCAAAAAGATAATATAATATTTTATAGAAGAAACATTTCTATCAATATAATTCGAAAAAAAAAACAAAAGATAATATTATTTGTTGCCAATATCGATAAGAGCACAGTAATATATCGATACTTGTTACATTCACCAAACATTCAGCTTTCATACGCATATTTTGGATTCATTCTATCTTTTATAGTTTTCGAGAAAATCGATGAAATGTGAAAATACTGCTTTTTCGAGCGTTTTTTCAACTTTGAAAGCGAATTACATAAAAACGGATAAAACCACAGTAATATATGAATACTTGCTACATTCCCCAAACATTCAGCTTTCATATGCATCTTTTGTATTAATTCTGTCTATTATAGTTTTCGAGAAAATCGATGAAATGTGAAAACACTGCTTTTTCGAGCGTTTTTTTCTACTTTGAAAGCGAATTACATCAAAACGGATAAAACCACAGTAATATATGAATACTTGCTACATTCCCCAAACATTCAGCTTTTATATGCATATTTTAGATTCATTCTGTCTATTATAGTTTTCGAGAATTTCGTTGAAATGTGAAAACACTCCTTTTTACCACAGTAATATATGAATACTTGCTACATTCCCCATACATTCAGCTTCCATACGCATCTTTTGGATTTATTCTATCTTTTATAGTTTTCGAGAAAATCAATGAAATGTGAAAACACTCCATTTTCGAGCGTTTTTTCAAATTTGAATGCGAATTACAGCCAAACGGATAAAACAACAGTAATATATGAATACTTGCTATATTCCCCAAACATTCAGCTTTCATACGCATCTTTTGGATTAATTCTGTCTATTATAGTTTTCGAGAAAATCGTTGAAATGTGAAAACACTCCTTTTTCGAACGTTTTTACAATTTTGAATGCAAATTACAGCAAAACGGATAAAACCACAGTAATATATGAATACTTGCTACATTCCCCAAACATTCAGCTTTTATATGCATATTTTAGATTCATTCTGTCTATTATATTTTTCGAGAATTTCGTTGAAATGTGAAAACACTCCTTTTTCCAGCGTTTTTTCAACTTTGAATGCGAATGACAGCCAAACGGATAAAACCACAGTAATATATAAATACTAGATTCCCCAAACATTCAGCTTTCATATGCATCTTTTGGATTCATTCTATCTATTATAGTTTTCGAGAAAATCAATGAAACATTAATTAAAATTATCGTTATTTGAAATTGGAGTAAAATAAAGAAGTAATCAGATATATATTAACAACATGAAATCTAATATTTGTTCTTCTAACAGTGTTAAATGTTTATGTGTATATTTTTGTTATGATTAATACTTGATTTATGTTTGGTATTCCTCTGGCAAATCGTAGAGTCCACAAGCTTTGTTTGCTGGCAAAGCTTTATCTGAAAAATAAAATATATACCATAGAAAAGAATCGTTTTGCAATCAATCAATTAATATTACCGATCATTTTCGGGTAGGCAAGATTAAGATTTTCCATGATTTCGACGAATTCGGAAAGGCTTTTCGTCAGTCTCGGATTGAGACGTTTCTCTTCGTCAACAGTTGTACTCATCATTCCCTTATAGTCATGAGCTGGATAGAGAATGGTTTCATCGGGCAAACTGAAAATCTTTCCATGGACGTTCTCGTACAAATTAGTGGAATTTCCTTCTTGGAAATCGGTGCGGCCGCAACCACGGATCAAGAGTGCATCTCCAGTAAAGGCCATTCCCTAGTATAATAATAATATTGTTATTATGTTTTCATAGGTGAATGACACCGTTCTCACTTGTTCCGGGATGTAGTAAGTAACGCAACCGTTTGTATGGCCCGGAGTTGAGAACACACGTAATTTATGAGTGCCGAACTCAATTACATCGCTCTCGTCGATGTGGATGTCGGCTTTGGCTCCACTAGCCTTGGAAATAACACTCTTGCAGTTTGTTAATTTCTTGAGTTCACCTGTTCCGGTGATGTGATCAGCATGCATATGAGTATTGACTGAAATATAAGATACAATTACAATTGTAAAACAAATTTGTAGGAAAAAAAAATGGTTATCATAGTACGCCTCTAAAATGTATTGTAAGTGATGGTAATTACGCCAAATGTTATTAATTAATATATTGTCTATTTTCATGTTCAAGGAAATGTATGCGAATTAGCGTTAATGCTAATGCAGTGTGTTTAAAAAATTATGTAATAATATGTTATCTTCGAACGCAAAATGTTTTCGGTATTCAAGGTTCATAATGTGTACGTGATGAGGTTTGACGGGACATTAATTAGCAAATTTATGGAGTCCCCAGGTAGGTAAATATTTGATCAAGATATTGATCATACAAATGCGAGTGCATATCAACAATAAAATTAGTGACTGGATTTTAGCGTGAATTGCGATTAGATTAAATGGACTTACTGGCAAATTTCAGATTCAAATTTAAATCCTTTACCAACTGAGCGTCTCTCTTTGCGTGCTCAATTACAGGATCTATGAGAACAGCATCTTTGCTTTCAGCATCTCCCAGCAAATAAGTGTACGTGCTGCTTTTGGTGTCGAATAGCTGTAAAATCGGATTTGTTTATCTGTTTGATTTAAATACGCGTACGAATGAATTCACTAACCTGACGGAAAACAAAGTTGCTGGCCATGGTTGCGTGTCCGCGGACAGACTGTGCGAAGGCGACCCCAAACAGGGACAAGTTTACCACGTGACGGAGAGCCATGGATGTATTATTTAGATATAGATTAAGATTTTGTTGTAATAGTACGCCGTCGCTCTAAGCAACGGATGATAAATAATTTCGTGGCCAAGTCAGAGTACGCAAGCTCTCGCCTATTTATTACTCAGCCAAATCAATAGATTCGCTAATCCGACGATAGATGTAGATACGTGTATTACGATTACTTTACTTAAATCGATTAAGACACTTAAGTAACGGGATTTTGGTTTTGCTGCGTGTATTTAATCCAAATTATAATATCAATAAATACTATTCAAAATAAGCTATCACCGCTTTATCACAAACTTTTAATTTTAATTACATAAATATTTTGAATCCAACGTATGCATTTCTGCAAATGAATAGATTAAACAGAGAAACATTTCCATGACATCTAAGGAAAATTATCAGTTAAACATAAAAAAAACACTAATTAAGTGTTCGAGATAAAAATAATAATGTTATCGAAAAAAAAAAAATTATAAACATTAACAACAATATCTATTGGCAGTTTATGATATTGGAAATATTACTTTAGTAATTATATTTCTATAACTTTCTTAATTATGTTACAGCACGCATTCTTATAATATATACAAATAACTGTAGACATTTTTTATTTCCTATTTGTTGGCATATTTTACCTATACACTTTTATTATATTTATTAATAGTACATGTTAAAATCTTATATACATTTATCTACTATACACTCTTTTATTTCTAAAAGAAAGTAGAGTTAATTTAATAACTGTACTTGATAACAATGAATTTACATTATTCTTTTATTATTATTATTATTACGACTTATAATAATATTTAGTAAGAAATGGTGTATTTTTGGGTGTCCTTGAATCACCAATTGGCGTAGCGGAGAGCACTATGATGAAAACATAACGTGGCTATAAAATGTAACGCCTGCTTATCCTAATTTTTTTATATTTATTTATATTGTTGTATATCAGCACTATAAAACTATTTACAAATTTCGTAATAAACTAAATTTTAATTATTCGCACTATGCGACGAATTGTATTTATATATATAAAGTATAATTTAGCATCACGAGATGGCGATACCATTACATTTGATACAATTAAACTAGGTATGAGCATCCAGTGGCCCGCGGGCCGGAAGCTCGTCAAAACATTACTTTTTGACTTTTACAATAACTTTTGTTTATCATCTCCAGTGTTCATATTTCCATTATATTAGAACTTCAAATTTTTGCTTTTTATTGGTCTACTACAATGTTAATATGAGTACACTACATTGATGTTTTGTTTGTATACATATACAAATAAATTATGTTAAATTAACTTATAATATAATTGTATGTAATCAAGGGTGGCTTGCTTTTAGGGCTCTCAGGAAACTATAACTATAACCAACTATATTTGTATAAATATACTCATTTTTTAGTATTATAACTATATACAGTGGAACCTCGCTTAATGAGTTTAATCCGTTCCAAAATTTCCGGACTTTTTCTGGTATATAGTCAAAAATACACATAATATGTGTACACAAGTTTTAAAAATGATGTAGCAGGCTGGGACTTCTCTTCTCATCGTCATTCGTTAAGCGAAACGTCGCTCGTTAAGCGAGTCATTTTTCTGATAACGTTTGCTCGTTAAGGGAGTTTTCACTGTACACATTTTGAAAAGAACTTCCTTCTATCAAAACATTCTCAATGCACTTCTTAAACATTTGACATGTTGTCAAAACAACTTGATATGTTTAAATAAATATTAAATTTGTTAAAAACGCCGATTATTTGAAGTTTTGTGATTTGTGTTAGTAACGTCATCGCAGTTCGAAATTTCCAGTGCACGCAAACATCGCCGAAGTCAAGAGACGAAGATGCGTATCCTCACAATTAACAGGTGTGAAATGCACTCCATGAACGCAGCTTTAATCTTAATTATGTCCTTTTTGTCAAAAAAAAATAATTCAAGAATACATATTTTGTTGTTAAGTACTGGGAATTTCCGTATTCAACATTCATTCAAATCATTCATCATTCAAAACGTTATGTTATTTATTGATGTTTTACTTGAAACGAGTTATATATTAATTGCTTATTTATTATTTAAAGTAAAAGATGTTCTATTTTCAGAAAATGTAGCTGAGTCAAAAACCGTCATCAATTGATACGTCGCATTTTCAAACAAAAAAAAAATTTCCAATTTACGTAAGTAAAGAGATGGACATTCACATTGCTCTTCTGCCGTAAACACATCGATTGTTTTTATAACCTTGCAGAAGACGTTGCGTAGGTTTGAACTTGTGTCTGGCTGCATTCCACTCAATTCGCAGAAGGCGAATAAAGACCAAACAGTAGTTTCGTGAATCATTTCTAACAACACGAATTCAACTAATACATATCAGTATCATTGTTTGATCAAACATTATTTCTGTTTTATCTAAATCTTGATACAGATATATCTAGTATGAATTAGTCAGTGCAAATATTTTAATTATGATAATAATTTTCCACATTTCATTTTATTACACGAATTATAAATAATACAGTCCTGTAGTATTAACATTACATTTATTTTTTATTTTTATTGTATATTTTATTACCAAAGAGGGGAATCTGCAGTATTCAATAATGTATCATATCATTTATAACACTTTTAATATGTTCAGTCCAGAATTAAACTTATGAATTCCAACAAGATATATTGGAATTCTTATTGAAACAATTTTGTTTATAAGGTATATAACTTTTTGATAATATCATTAAAATGTTGGATCAAAAACGCGATCAGATTATAATTTTTGCTAATCGACTGTTAATTTATTTGGCGATGTCCAAGTTGTGCAGGTGCAACTTTAATTAAAATGCAAAATTAATTTTCTCATTATGGGCATGGTAGGTAGGTGGTAGGAAGAGTTTCGATCTTTGTGATGCACTGCCGGATCAATAGCGCAAACGTTGAAGGCGTCGCGACGCCGCGCCTCTTGCATCCAAGAGTCGACGTCGTCGTCGTCGTCGTCTTCGTCGGTGTGGGAAAAACGTGTTGTCGTTCGGAACGGGTCGGGTCGGGTCCGGGGGGGTTCTATCCACTGTCGGATCAGCTGGGAGAACACCTTCAACTCCAGCTGATCGCAACAACAACGCGCTCGGGCTGCTTAGTTCGTGCTTGGATCGGCTGAGAGTGTTCGCGCGCGCCAACCTGCCACAGTTTGAATGAAATTTCCATTGCGAAACGACTCTTCTCGCCTGGTGAAAATTTAGATCTACACGGACTAGATTCGCTGATCCCCACGGGATTACCAAATGCCAATTCCTCGCCGCTGCCCGCTGTTATGTAAGGCTATCTCTTTACCACAATACTACTTTGTTTTGTGTGTTCTCGTTGTTTTTTTTATTTTTATGTTGACCAGGAGAACGCGCACTTTATGCAGGGCATACGATGGATTCTCTTTGTTCTCCTCAACACACTGTGACTCATGAATCATGTTGCGCAATTAGTTTATAACTGTTATCATCACCTGTCTATGCACTCACTACCTTTCCATTGACCTACAGTCTAACTTTACTAACATTTCCAGTAGTTTTAATCTACTTTTAACCCAATTCAACCGCAATATCCATTTTCCATTCACTGTCTATTAACATTAACAATAATTTATTTTAACAAAGAGTATATTCTACATTATAAATGTTTTTATTAACATCAAAAAAAAATAATAATTTCAAATAGAATTTTTATAAATATTTCAATACAAACAAACATTTTATTAGTATCATTTTTCGAAATCATTTTACTAATAATAACTGTTTAAGTTTCCAAATATACACTATTTTAGTTTATTATATTTATTTTGTTCTTCCATTCAAAACAATATAGGAAACAGTATGTATTACCTTTAAAAAAAAACATTAATATTTAAAAAAATATAATTCTATCTTGTATTTGAAATATTTATATCAAAAGCATAGTGAAAAGGTAGATATGAACGATAAGGTTTGTACTATGAGTATTTCCAATCATAAATTTAACATTTCAAGTAAATATGTTTATTGTTATTGTTTCGCGGATGCAGTTATAGTGCGCAATTTGTGCACGTGTAGGATATGCGAAGTACGCTCACACGCGTTCCCATCATTTACATAAGGCTATGACAAAAATATGCGTAGCACAAAGATGAAAAAAAAATAACAACAAGAGAAAACAAGCATGTGATGAATTGTTTGTAGAGGAAACTTGTTTGATTGCGTTCTATGTTTTTAACAATCACTTAATTATAACAGCACTACCAAATCCGTTGTGTTCTCCAAGGTCCCAAATGTTAAACAAAGCAGTAAATACGGTTTTTGGTGGGGAGCGAGAAACTGCGACGAAGTTTTCACAGTTTTCCATCGCGACGTTCTTCAATTATAATAAATCGCGCCTTTATCTCGGAGAGCCTAACGAGTTTTCAAGTAAACCATAATTTTAGCAACAGGATCCGAACTATTTGGGTCGCTGTTACGGCGACGCTCGGGATGCTCACATAACGACGCCTCGATCTGGGTGAAGGTCGGGTTGTGTTGTGTTGAGCCTTCTTTATTATCATTGACTTCCTTGAAAAATCAAACAAACGCTTTTTTCAATATAATTGTATTAATAGAGGATTGTGCGCAATATTTGAGAGTGGCATGTTGTAATTCTGATTGCTGCATTTTGAATAAGTAATAAATAATGTTTGATGTTAAAATGGTAACTTTCAACAAGAAATTTCTGAGCAGTTGCAATAATTATAGTTGCATGGATAATGCAACGAAGTAAAAGTGATTCAACGGCTCTTTGTTGCAATCGACCTCGCAGCGAAAACTACTTCTCCGGTTCCGTTTGCAAGCAAGGCAAGGCATGGCACATATGTCGATTAATTGCTGTTAATTAGCGCAATAAGGGAATTGCGGCAAGAATCTGGCAATGCAGGGAACAACAGCAACAACAATAATACGAGCGATTGATGGTGGTGGTGGTGGTGGCACGGCTGGATTTTTAAATAGAATATAGAGCGCGTGTTGGCAATGCAATTACCGAGGCGATGCTTGTTGCATCAATTTGTATTCGGAAAAAAACTCCCACAAGAACGGCTTCAAAACAAATTAGGCCCCCGGAATAGCGCCTTGATATGTTTTGATGTTGATTAAAGCCGAGTGCAACGAGCGTGACCGCTTGGCACGGTTTTTCCCCGAAATTGATTTTCGAATGTACGATGTTTTGCACAATAAATAAAGTATTTAAAGATTACATAAAACAAGCCGCGGTTTATTTCTGGTGGAAGCTTAAGCATTGCGAAACTCTGTACGAAGGACGGCCGCATCATTGGAAATAGAATGCGCTCCTCGTGTTTCGCCATGTTATTAAAAAGAAATTGTAACGAGAAGGAAATTTTGCATTTATTCAATAACGCTTTCAGCATTGCACACACACATACAATACGATGCTTTCATTCGCAACCGTACAATTCTAGTTGGCCTTGGCATTTTCACTCAGTTTCCGCGATTTTGTTGCATAAACAAACGAACATAGCGTAAATAAAAACATGAGCACAGGAGAACTCGATTTCGGTCCGATTGATTGGTAATTTCCGTTTCCGGGCGTCCGCGCTCTTCTTTCGCCCCAACCGCACAACTTTCATTTTTGCTTCAGCGAAAACCTATTACGTCGTCGGTTAGATTAATGAGAAGGCAATAGTGGTAAACAGAGAATCGAGCGTTCAGTGAAACTGCGAATCCTCTCGAGCGGAAAAGGAACTGTTGCATTTCACTTGATTGTGATCTCCGGTTGCGAATGATATTATTATTATCTAAATACTGGCCTCTATCTACAGTCTAATATACTACAGATAATATAGATAGTATTATTACAATATGTTTCAATTACAGAGTAATCGCAAGCAACAATGCCGTCGTTGGTGGAAGCACTGGAGCAAAAGTATGGAGGCGAAAGTTCAACCGAATCCGAGAACTCTGAAGAGGAGCTGTGTGTCTCTATTTTCGTGCCAGCAAGATCGCCACGAATGATCGTTCCATCGCTTCTGGTATTGAACGATTGTGATATCGCAACAGCCGGTGAAAGAGATGCCTTAATTGATAAATGCGCTGCCGTCGAAGAACTGGATCTGGCGAAGAACAAGCTGGATTGTTGGCCTGAGGTAACGCATTTCAAGAACTTATTATTATTCCGCATATGTAATCTTTTTATTTTTAAACAGATCCTGGGTATTCTTCAGCAAATGCCAAGATTGAAGTTCGTCAATCTGAGTTTCAATCAGCTTTCGCAGCCGCTTCAGAATGCTGGCGTCGACCTGAAAGATTTTAAATGGTCCAATTTGAAAAACCTCGTGTTGAACTCGACCCAAATAGATTGGGACAACGTCAGTCAAATATTGGATTACTCGCCGACTCTCGAGGAACTCCATCTGAGTTTAAACGAATATAAAGACGTTAATATTTGCAAGGAATGCGAATGCAAATGTAACTGTGATAACGAAGACGAGGGTAAACCGTTTTGCCAATGTCCTCGCATGGACTACAAACAGAGACATAAACACTTGGGTGTGAAGAAGGTTCATTTTACTGGAAACCCCGTGAGTAAGTGGAAAGAAGTTTGTAAGTTAGGGTACGCTTTTCCGAATTTGGAATACTTGGTTGTCGCGAATTGTCCCATTGAATCGCTGGACGTCGATGGAGAGGAGAACAGTAACGGAGGGCGTCGGACGGAGAGTGAAAGTGAAGCTGAAGAAAGAAGCGAATCTCCACACGACAGCTTTAGGCAACTGAAGTTTCTCAATTTGAATTCATCGGGTTTATCCACTTGGGATGATATAGAAAGATTATCGAAATTTCCAACATTGCAGTGCCTTAGAGTCCAAGTATAAGCGCTAGTTATTTATTGTTTTTGTAATAGATATTACATGTGTATTTTAGGGTTGTCCACTTTGGGATAGTAGCGAGTACACTGAACACGAACGGAGACAATTGCTTATTGCTCGTCTACCAAATGTTGATATGTTGAATGGTGGCGGGAGCATTGATCACGACGAACGGGAGGATGCAGAGAGAGCTTTCATACGCTATTACATGGATAAACCAGAGAGCGATAGACCGGATCGGTATTTGGAATTAGTCCAAATACACGGTAAACTCGATCCTCTGGTCAATGTGGATTTGCGGCCTGAAAAACGGGTCAAAGTAACTTTCACCTGCGGTTCCAACAGCGAAACTCGCTCGATGGATGTATACAGAACCGTACTGGATTTGAAATCGAAATTGGAGCCGTTCGCAGGATTCAGCGCTGCCAGAATGAGATTGTTTTACGTCGATCAGGATTTGAGAGATATGCAGGTATGTAACGCAAAGTTTTAATAATCGAGTTCTTGTATATGTTTTGCTTTTAAATTTAGGGTCCAGAAGAGATGAAATATCCTCACAAGCAACTATACAGCTACAACATTCGGTCAGGAGATGAGATAATAATAGATTGCAAGAAGAAATTATCCGAAAGTAAAGCTTAAGTAATTCCTAATATATTTTTTTCCTTTAACTATTATCCATTTCTACTGTACGAAACTTTCACATTAAACTAACTGCCAATATACCTTATATACATACAGAGATTGAGACCATTTCGTCGGAAATTTCATATTACTATGTAATTCCGTGCGACTGCCGAAATTTTCGAAACTAACCAATTTATTTATATGGTACTACCTTAATTTGTATTAATAAGACTTGTTGTTTCTCGAAGGAATAGTATATTTCGTAGAATTATACAAATATGTGATAAGGTCGTATATTACGGCTTGAAATATATTATATATAATCTTAATAAATATATTTATATAGAGGAAATACTAACGATTAATGTACTAGATGCCGAGTATTGAATATTATTAAATTGTAATCATTAAATTACATTTGATAGTTTTATTTCAGAACATTTATACCATTTTTTCACCTGATCAAGTAAATACAGGAGAGCTTGGGTACAATATAAAAATGAGAGGAAAAATAAACAACAACTTAAAAAAAAAACAACATTATTTTTGAATATAGACAATGTTTTCCACAATATTACAATAACAAATTAAATAATTAAATACTAAATGTTGCAACTAATTTCATAGTTCACATGGAGATGAAAAAAAAAACTGGAATTATTTAAGTATCACAACGAACAAAGAATGCGATTTTAAGTAAAACGAAAACATAACTGTAGAGTTGTCCCGAAAGAAGGAAACGGGGATCGGTTGCTTTTAAAGTCTTTAAATTACACTAGTTTTAAATGATTCAATTTATAACTCTGAATGTTTTTCTTCATCTGAGCTTGCAGTTGGCGTCACCTTCTCTTCTGTCTCTTCTCCTTTATTTGTGCTTTCAGCAGCTTCCTCCTCCTTCTCTTCACCTTTGGTAGAAGTAGTTGATGGCTCTTCTTTAGTCTCATTATTTTCTTCAACTACAGGTTTCTCAACCTTTTTAGGTCTCCACATCTTCAATTTGTTCACTAAATATTTTACCTCCCTATCAAGCTCTTGCATTTTGTCAGCCAAAATCTTTACCGACAATACAACATTATCGTGTTTCTTCAACTTATCTTGCTCTGCGATTTGTTTCACTAACCATTCTTCGGTATTTTTAATTAATTTTGCCAACGTTTCGATTTCAGTTTCTGTGTAAACATCTTTTTCCGGATTCTTTTCTTTCGTTAAATTTCGAGAAGCGACCATGAAATGTGTAGAAGCATTGAGCATTTCGCGAAGGGCGAGTACAGCTTGAGGTCTTTCCGAGTGTTCGAATACTCTTTTGAATAAATCCGAAGTAAGAGTTTTTAATCCCGCTAATTTAGTTTCATAAGTTAAAGCGTCTGCGTCAGCTCCATCTTCATAGAGCCAATCGGATGTTTCGGAGCAAGCAGTGATAATTTTTTCTTTATCTTCGGGTAATACACAGTCGGAATACTCATCTTCATACAATTTATTTTGCACGTCGATAACAAAACTTTCCAAACTATTTAAGGCACTCGCTCGTCTGTACAACTGTTGATCGATTTTGTTAAGCTTCTCTAATTTGTTTGTAGCGTCTTCAATCTGCTGTTTATTCAATCTCTTAATGGTCAAGATCTTCTCAATTGCTTGCAAAGGTTCTTTAACATTGATGACTTTTGGTTTAACTTCTTTTGGTTGAGCTTCGGCAGTTTTGTTAGCTTCTTGAGTTTTATTTTCGACCTTTTGTTCAACTTCGGGATCTTCCTGAACAGGTTTCTCTTCTTCGTCTCTGCTGAATAATTTACTAATTGTGCTTCCTAATTTTGATAAAGTTCCTTCATCGTCTTCATCCGTAACCGATTTTTCGAAACTGGCTTCCACATTGGTTAGACTCAAAATACCTGATTCGTCCATACCGAACTGTACTTTAACTCCCTTGTTTTGAATGTTATCCCCAACATTTTTGGACATAGCTTCTTGTACTCCTTTCAAATCGAATTCTGTCAAGTTCAAACTGCCTAAATTACCAATTTCCACCGATGACAAGTGTTCCAATTGTGCATAATTCAGTGTTATAGAGAAGTCTTCAGAATGTTTACTGAAGGTAACAGTTTTCTTCTGTGGGTAGAAATTCATCAAGCCGAACAGAGTTCTCTTGCCTAAACCGTTATTTTCGCCTCTCTCAAAGAACACTTGAAGTGGGAAAATGACAGCGTCTTTGGTGATAAATTTCTTTACTTGGAAACCTGTGCTTAAATCTGCTGCTTTATAAACGGCACCCATGGTTGCAGCTTCATCGGTATTCAAATTCTTAGCCAAATCCATTTTGACTACTTCTTGTAATTTTTCTTGCACTTTTGGTACTCGAGTGCCGGCACCAACTAAAACCACTTGATTGATAAATTCCAGGGCGATACCTGAACTAGCTAAAGCCTGTTCAACAGGTTTAGCGACCCTATCAAAGAAATCACCAGCCAAATCTTCGAAATCTTCTCTGGTTACTTGCACTCTGAAATCTTCATCATCTAATAAACCCTCAATTTGGGCATAGTGATCAGGATTGGCAGATAGGATGTTCTTTACTCTTCCAGCTTCCTTGAACAATTTCGCCATAGATCTGTGGTTATCGAACACATCATTTTTAGTTTTTTTAACTGCATTGAACTTCTTCGCCAAATAATCCCTAAGTCTGATCTGCAGTTCTAATCCACCCAAGGTTCTGTCATATCCTAAACCAACGACAGAAATTTGAGGATGGGTCTCGGTGTAACCGCGCTCCTTAACTTTAACATTTTGCATGCTAACAATACTAACGGTGGTGGAACTCGCTCCCATATCAAAGAACATCACATATTGGGCAGTTTCATTGAAGTCCTTTGTGTGGAAAATACCATAATTCAGAGCAACGGCCATATGGTCGTTCATCAGTTGCAAGACCTTAATGTCAGCAAGCTGGGCTGCTTGGAGCAAAGCTTTCCTCTCAACTTGGTTGAAATATGCAGGAACAGTTATGACACATTCCTTGATTGGCTGTCTTGCATTTTGCTCAGCAATTTCCTTGGCTTTGTGCAGCAGCTGTGCAATCAATTCCTCAGGACTATAGAACACATCATCATCATGCTTCAACAAAATTGTGCCTCTCTCTTCATCAGCCACAATTTCATAATATGGAAAACGACTTTTGTACAATTCAACAATTGGATGGTTAATGTTTTTGCCAAGCAATTCTAATAAATAAAAGTATGCACTTTTGGGAAATCTAATACCCACAGTTTGAGCATCCTCCCCAATATTGCGGACATCATCTCTTAAACTCAGGACTGCAGGAGATTTACGTTTTGATTCCTTATTGAGTGCAATTTCCATTGGTACACCAGGTGAAACAATTCCGATTTTCATCCATTCTGATCCAAAATCTATCGACATCACTGCCAGACCACTAGCATATTTATTCAATGCTAGCAGCAGAAATGGAATTGCCAAAGCAAGATGTAACTTCATGTTTGCAAATTATGCAAAAAACCTAAAACAGAACAGCTCAGGCTTAATATAGATGAAGTACACTGGTTGCTAGATTTTTGCTTATCAACCAAATATTAACAATATTTTAGATATTTAAATATGATGAATTACTTTTTTGCTGCAGCTGGCTTGGTTTTAGAAATATTGTGCAAATATTGAATTATAGAATGTGTGCAGTACTTACAGATCGTTTGATTTGCAACTATATAATTCCAATTGGAACAGAAACCAGTTATAATTGAATTTTTGTTCGATACACGTCAGTGTTCCATGTGGAACAAACAGCTGGCCTTTCGACTTCTTCTGACCAATTGACAATGCGGAACCGGCACTTGTCAGGTGTGGCGAAACGCTATTGGTCTATATATATTTGTCAAAATGGTTGAATTGAACTAATTCAGTATTATGCAACTCAATATACTTATATAAATAGGAAATACAATCTATAATTGTTCACTTATAATAGAATATTTTAAAATGTATCTATCAATACGTAAGTCCTATACGTACTGTAATAAGTATAGGACAAAACGCTACAAGATATACCTCAATTATAATTCAATAAATTATATGAAAAGCTGCGTCTTATGGTCCAAAAAAATAGGGAACTTATATTATCAAATCAATTCAAATTTTACATTTATGAAGAGTAAATTAGAAAAGACAAATGTGTCTATCAATCAATAGATGGCACAAAATATATTGCCGAATAGACGTACGTTTAGTTGTATACATTGCGTAAGAGATTTCAAAAAAAATATGTAAATGTAATTCGGGTATATATTGTAAAATGAATTGAATGATAATAATAAAAGAAAAATAGTTTTCAATGTATATCATTATATAACAATGTTAACAATTATTCTTCATTAACAGAGTCACAATTACAGATTGTGCACAATTAATTAATGCCTAATTAATGTAATTATTATCTCCAATTTATTTATGTTTAATAAATGGTTAAATTAAAGTTAGTTTGAATGAACTCTACGAAAAATTAAAAACTATATAAAATGTGTATTCCTTAATTAAAGCCGTTATGTTTAAAAGATACTATAAAGTAGCGAACTATAGTTTAGTAAATGAAACAAAAGTCCGTATTTCCTTGTATAGGTGGCGTTTCCGATGCTAAATTATAATTTCCGGTCATTAAACCCATTTGCATTACTTGTAGATGTATCCGCCAGAGGAATGATTTCCTTGTTTGAATATAAAAGCGTCTGGCAATTATATTTTAAATAAATGCTAAGAACCTCCTCAATCAATTAATTTCAGATAAAACAGGGTTGAATGTATCATATATACTGTGAGCAAAGGAACGTAAAGGAAGCGTTGAGTTAAAGAAAGAGAAACAGTCTCGTTAATTACGAATTTAGAAGAGACAATGAAACACAATGATAAGCATTCGAGAGATAAAAAGAAACAAAAAAAATGTAACATTTGACTACAAGAAACTTTCCTGTCGATTTTGTGCTTTATTTTGTTTGGTAACATAATTTCAATTTCTTTATATAAGTAGAACTTACATTGAAGTAAGTAGAAAACCTTTTGATTAATTTAATTTAATATTAAGATTCAAAATAATGTATGTTATTATTATAGTTTCAGAATTATAATTGAGAATTAAATTTAAACTTAAGTTTTAATCTTTAAATGATTGCTTTTAAACATAATTTAATTGATACTTAAAGTAATGAAAAATAATTATTATTCTTAATTTGATTTAAGTTAAATAATTTAAATAAATTGAAATTAATAAATAATGTTTATTGGTTTCTGTTAAAAAAATATATATGTAAAGTTACCTTTTATATATAACAATTGCATATTTACTCTCGTTATCAAATCGAAACGTATTGGAAAACAATGCGAGAGAGAGAAAGTTGTCTGGCACAAATCAAAAATTGAGCAAGTTTTAATCTCGCGAGGTTTATTTAATAATAATAACGACAACAACAGACAATAATAGCCGTAACGATTCCATGCATTTCCTTTATGGTTTGTGAACGGTTTTTCGCCGATCGATAAGATCCAATGAACGCGCGCTAGATGGAACTGTCATTAATCATAATCGCATCAAGAGATTTAATCATGGGGGTCATGTAAATTTATGTACATATTATTTTAAGGGGGTTGACGGGTTCGTGGAGCTCTGCTACCACATCATGGTGTTTGAGGATCTTGAGGTTTTAGACTTTAACCAAGTTGGCAAACTGGAAAATTTACTCAGATTTTCATCTTACTTATATTGATGATGAGTAAGAAGTAAAAAATATCAAGTCATTGTTACTAATAATCAGTCTTCAAATGTTTCTTGTTGATTATAACTAAAAATAAAATAGATTACTATTTACAAAACAATGGAAACAAGATACTAAACATTATACAATAAATACAATCAAAATAAATATACGGTTATCAAAATGTTGATAACATTATTCCTGTTCCTGTTTTCGAAATATTTGTGAAATTCATTTCACATTCGACTGAACTTATTGAAATAGTTACTAATCTAGCGGAAAGATAGTATTAATTGTTGTAAATCCTGGTACCTGATTGGATAAGTTTGGAAAACAGCAAAGATCTAAACCGAATGTGTTGTTCGTTGGTGAATGCCGTCATGCCAATGCAAGGTCGATTCCGTAGAAATTCCAGCACACACAACCAAGAACAGACAAAATCAGAATATTCGATGATAAGTAGTAGTGGTAGTGGAGCGAAGAATATTAGAGGCATTAATAAAGCAATTAGAACACGGAGGTGTATATCTCGTCGCTTTCGCACAACGAAAAGTTCATTTGCATTCAACCCCGAGGCTACAGGTTACCAATAAATTTGCGAGAGTTCTAAACGTGCCAACTACAATCCTTCCCATATTGCACAAAACTTGCATATATTCACCCTGCGCCAAAAGGGGAGCCAATTTTATCGCACACAATGGCCCGCTAAAATTGCCGCATAAAGGGGACCCGCTACCCAAAATCCCTTTTAAATAATAAAAGGAATTCCGATACCCAATTATATTCATCTCCGCACAATTATCGCATTCTGTAATCCAATCGTTTTCCTCCTAATCAATCTTACAATAAATATTTGTCTCTACGTCCACTATTTCCGGCTGTGTAATTAGCAAATAGTAAAGTTCTTCATTGCTGTATTTACACTGTGCATGCGGTTGCGTGTCAATGTGATTGTAATTAATTTCGCGGTTAATTCGTTGCAAATAATTAATTAAACGTATCATTGGATCTAATTAAAGTGTGCGCCTCACAACTAACTAGCTCGATGTTGGTTAATTTTAAATCTGAACGGACGGTCGCAGTCTTTTGCAATCGCAAAACAAAGTGAGTAATTATATTGTTAGTTTACAATACGCGCTAATGTATTTATAATTAATTGTTTCTAAAGTATTTATCTATTTTAAACTTTCCTTATTATAACAACCTGAAGAATTTTTAAATTGCGGCTGTCATCTTAATGTAATAGTTCATCAACAGATAGAATTGTTAACTCATTTAGATATGGCCACGAAACTCATTCAGATTGTTTTCTGTCCGTAATTTTTTGAGAGCTTCGCTTTCGTTTCTTTTTTTTGGTTCCGATTCTGGTCGCGTACATTTACCGTTGTTCCCTGTAACCCCATTTTATTTCTTAGAATAATAGGTATAACATATTTCCACCGGCGCAAAATAGTATACGATTACCTAACTTACCTGCCTGATGGTATAATCCGACGATTTAGATAACAAGACTATTGTCGCTTCACCTTAACTTTCTAGTCAACCATTTTGCTCAACATTTCGGCAATTAAATAAACTTATCATTAAATCATTTCGTTATAATCAATCAGTAATAAATGCATTTTTCAGCAATCTAAATGTGTTTTTTTTTTCCTGAAAATGATCTCCTTCTGACTAGTTCTATTCAGTTAGTACTGAGTCACGTGCTGAAGCTGGGTAACGTGTTCCCAATTAATAGTTTGGAATTGTTAAAATAATAATAAAGTTATTTGGATAGTTTTCAGGTACTTTATTGCATTATCCGTTTTAAACACAGTTAATGCTTAATGTACATCATTTTATAATACAATAAATGTAATAAGAATAATAATAATAATATATTACAAATAATAAAAATAAAATAATAATAATGATAGTAAAATATTGGTAAAATTACGGTAACATTTCAATATTCGTTTTTTACTCTCCATTCGACGTTTTCACATTTATGTATTTTTTTTTTGGACATTTTCCTAGTATTTTCTTAATTTGGTAAACTGCATGATTACAAAAGAAAAAAAACCGTTCCTTCAAATTTAAATTAATAATTTTTTTGTTACATAAGTAATATAAATATATGTATGCATTTATGTGAATATAAAAAAAGAACAAAATTAATCAAATAATAATAATAAGGATAATAATAGAAAATAATAGTAATAGTAATAATAGTATAATAATAATAATGACACAAGATGATCAAATCAATAAATTATTCTTTTAAAAACGTTTGCGTTAAAAAAAATATATAAAAATTATTATAATATAATGATAATAATAATATTAAAAGATATTGTTTACATTTGTTTATTACAATAATATTTTTTTGTAGAGACACACATTATTTATTAAATTTATTTATAAGCACTTGGGAATCTAAGCCATATAATATTAAAAAGGGGGGATCATTTCTTATTTAACTTTTCAAAATTTTGGAATTTTTGATATTTTTGTTGTTTGCTTTTGGTTCCTATACAATTGTTTCTTTTACGTTTTGACATTTTATTTTGTTTTGTTTGTTGAAAGAAGAAATACAGGGTCTTTTAAGTTGCACCAAAATGCATTTCGAAACAATAATCGTGAATCGAAGAACATTTAATTTTTGTTTTGTTTTTTTGGACACCGATAAGAATGATTTATTATTGTTCTAACACAAAGCAAAGATAATATATCATTTTGATTATATAACTCCATAAATTGGTCCCAATTTAATGTAAATTGAAATTACTCTATATAAATATATGTATTATATAAACGATGCAGTACGTGTGCATCTAAATTAAAATAGAAATGCATTTTGCTGACGATAAAATTCCGTGTGTTTCCATGTTCTTTTCAAAAAAATCTAATTTCAAAAATACATAGTTTATAAGTGAAAAAAATATGATATGATAGGGTTGGTATTTTCAATTTTTCTTATTGTTGATTATTTTTGGGACGAGAGAGGACAGGATTCAAAAATATGTTCGTAATGATGGATGGGTGATAGGATGGAAAGGACAAAAGCCACAACAATCGCGCACGAATAATAGCATACTACTCAATTGATTTAGCATATAATTATTACTATCATATGCCGTATATTAAATGTCTCGTTCACTCGCTCTTTCTATCACACTATCCAATTACATAAGCTTCATATTGCAATACTAGTTTTAATTAATTAAAGAATTCCACTCATTCGCGCGCCCATCCATACAATTGTTCTAAAAGATTTTTTTTAGATTACATAGATTTGTTTTTATTTTATTTTTTTTTTTAATAAATATCACAGTCGCTTTGTTGCTCTATATATCATATAAAACTTCAGAAAAAAATCGTGACCAATTTTTTGTAAATGATGAAAACCATATTAAAAAAAGATGATTTATGTTTTGTTTACTTTTTGTTTGTTTGTTTTTGAATATATCACAACTAAATAGAAATAAAAAAACGGTGGAATTTTACTACTGATTTGGTTCTTGAGTACGCTACGTTTCCAAAGATGCGATCAGACTATGGTAAACATTATTTTGGATATCACTGAACAGGGACACTTGGCCGCAACTAAAACTGTTTGTGTCTGCGTCCATGGATTGTCCCAAGAAACGGAGCCGCGAGTCCGTCTCCATGCTGTTAATGCTGTTGTTATTGTTGTTGTTGTTGTTGTTGATCAGGAGTTCATTGATGCGGTCCTCCTTGGGACTTTCCATGATTTTAAGTTCCTCTGGCTGCTCGACGCGCATTTTTTTCGCCGGTGGCTCGATGTCAACCACATTGACGTCCTCGTCGTCGTCGATGGAAGTGAGTAGCCTAGGTGTAGGTGGCAGATACAGATGCGTGAAGACGTCGTTAACTTCTCCTTCGTCGTAATCCTCCAGGGGCCTCTTATTGCTGACACCGTTCTCGGTGAAGTCGCCCAGGCTGTCCAGACTGGTCAGGTCGATCTTGTTCAGCGCCACCTCGTCGACGACGTCCTCCACGTGATCGTTGGGTTCGTCGAAAGCGCGCATTTCGTTCTTCATAAATTCACTCTTGATGTTTAAAAAGTTATCGTTGTCGTAGCATCGTGGATAGTTCAGTTGCTGCTTTTGCAGGATTTCGTCGCGACCGTCCTTGTTCAGACGACGAATGGTATTGTTGATCAGCACTGAGCGGCACAAATTGTTCTCCGGATCGTCGATCTTCTTTAACTTTTGCAAACTGATCTTGAGCACTTTGCGCCTCTCCTCCTTTTGTTTGTATTTCGGTGATATCATCGAAGGTCTGCTCTTCGGCGGACAGTAATCATCGTAGGTGCGGGGTGGCCCGAAAATGTCATCGCTGTCGTCGGTGATCATTGGCGGCGACTTCATCTCGTCCAAAATCTGCAACAATTTCAACAAAAAAACAACAACATTAGCGATCGTTTTAAATACAACATACGCACACGCACCATCAATAACATCGTATAAATAAATATATTTGGAACGGTTGTATGTAATAATAGTATAAAGAGTTGTTGGTGTTGTGTGATCGATTAGTCGTCGTTTCGATTGGTTTTTAATTGCGACCGTCGCACGAGCGTTGCTAGAACAGACTGACTGCGACTGCGAACGGCGAGAGATGATCGTCGCTGTTAAATTGCGTCACTGGTTTTACATTATTACTAATGCCGCTGATATCATAATTAGTCTACGTCAGATAATGTTGCATGCGATATTAATTGTACGCGGGCGCATGAAAACTATTACGCAAGTCGTGAATATATTATTGAAGTACGGAGGGGACCCTTTCTTATTTTATTATACTTTCATACATATACTGCACATACATATTCTCGTCCCCCTTTAAAGATTCCATTTGTCGGAATGCCTGATAATAATGAAGGCGACGATAAAGCGTCCGCCGAGAGAAAGATGAGGACTTTATATATTTCATTATTCTTTATACATATGTGTACGTATATGCTCAGGAAACGGCCATGAACTTGTGCGTAACACATGGAACGTTCGCGTTGATATTAACATAACAGCTTGACCACTGAGACGATGACGGGTGAAAAGGTCGGGACTTTTCCTCGCGTTACACTACTCTCCTCTCCACCGTGCTCCTTCTATTTTTCTTTTTCTGTTCCTATTCGTATTCTTCGTGCTTTTGTTTCGCTTCCAATTAACCGCGATTTCGTAATTTTCACACGGCAATAAAACGAGAAAATAACTTGAATCATTCTTTCCTGTCGCCGTGTATATTATATTTTAGAGCGAAGGAACCGCTAGGATCACAAACATACCTACTACATCCATACATCCATCCACACGACACCGTAATATCCAATTAATGTGCGTTCTTCGGTGAGGTGAGCGTGCGTTCCTCGACTCACTTTCACTATCCGCGACTTTCACGCTCGGATGAGCGAAACATTTTCAAAATTTGTAATTGTTCCCGCGCCGCACGAAATCGAAGAAGAGAACAAGATTGCTACTTTCGTGTAGTGGACGATTTTGCAAATTAACACGCTCGATTAGCCTAGGTCGTCAGGTTGATGGTGCGTTGTGCAAGGTAACGTCTGCGCGCTTTTGATTTCTTGCTGGGAATTGGCGAACGATCGCAACAGATAGATGGGAATTCAGTCGACCTGCCTCGAGTTAGAAAGAGAAACAACTCGTACACACGTACAAAATAACTAAATGATTGCTGTTGAGCGCGAGGCGCTTTCTTTTCGTTCGGTGTTGCGGAAACGGCAAGTCTTGCCCGTATCTAGGACGCGTAACAGTTTTGCCGCGAGTATTTTTAGCTCAACGCACATATATATGTGTATAAATGTAATGGAAAAAAAAAACCTTTCTAAAATCCGAAGATTTTGATTGAACAAAGTAAAACAATATGTATAATATTCCTATTTACTAAATATTAAGGTATTTAAAACAAGAACTACAAATATCCGAAACAAGTTTATTTGTTCACCGAACTAGACTATTTGTATTCGCCCAAATCAATACAGATAATACACGTTGTATATATTATTGTTTTCTCGAAGCGAATTAAATTTGTGTTGTCTTCGTTTACCTTAAACACGGTATATGCTATAAACAGTGATGACGTCAATGGCTGCACGCGAAGGAATTTTTAGTTTTATAATATTTAGGTTAACATGATTATTTTCGTTAAAACTAACCTTCGGATTATAAAATCAATCTATATTATTGGTGGTGATCGTCATTATCATTTGATAAGTCTTGAAATTAATATTATTGCGTGAAAGTGAGAACAATATCGCTTAAATATTAAATAAACTGTTGCTTTAAACACAGTGAAACTTAATACAATTATATCTGTATAAACGCGTTTGATTCATAACAAACTACGGCAGCAAATTCCGCGCATATTACGTGTTAGTACGCAATGTTTAAGATGCCATAGATGTTATTGAAACATGTGTACAAGTCGGCGGTATTCAATTAGCGATGAAGTTATTGAAAATCAATATTAAATCGGACACGACGCTTATTTGCGTCCATAATGTGAACGGGGGGAACGTTTTAATAACAGTTTTAAATATTTATGATCGTAGGAAACGATAAAACTCCATTTACATAATTGTTTTATTGTTCGCTTTTTGAAGTACTCGAACCGATGGAAATTCGGGAGGAGCGCGCACGCCACTTTCCATATCAACGTTGCGCGTCGCGTTTTCTGCGCCCAGAGCAACAGCGACGGGAATATAAATCGGGAACAGCGGGGCGCGTAAAGGTTTTATATAATAAACAGTGGCGGATTTACCTTCATCTCTGAGCGACATATTTTTATACATCCATAAGCCGACCATCGAAACGGATTGTCTGCATTCTCTCCGAAATACAAATACATTTACATTTTCTAAACGGTTTATGTAACAAGAGACCTCCTCCAACTTCAGCACCTCGTATAAATGTTAATTCAATTGCAAAAACCTTCTGATTTGGGTTCGATGAATCATTAGGGAGGGAAAAAAGAAGGTCTCAATGTCATCCGCAAACGAAATAAAAAAAAACGATCCTTGAAGCTTTGCTAATTCCGCAAGAGTTACGTTTGTTGTTTTCATTTTTTTTTTCTGTTGTTGTTGTTTTTGAATCCTTGAGAGCTCACGTACAATAAAAAAAACAAAGCGCAGTTAAACGGAATAATTACATACGGTTTATTTTGCTTATCAAAAATTGATAAACTTGCAGATGAGAGAGGATCCAACGTTAAATCCACTGCTTTAGGTCATAACCGTTTTGCTCTCGTTATCTGCGTATTTATTTATTTTCATTGCTCTCAACACATTTCTAGAAATACTTTGAACAATTATTTACAATATTTGGAAAAATAAGCAAATAATGAGAATTTAAGTTAAAACAGTTAAAAATTCAATGTCACTTGAGTAAGATGAAAGTGAGCTAGAATATTGAATAATTAAGTAGACAAAACAGGTGTTTTATTGATTGGAATTACCGAAGTCAAGGCTTGAATTGTGAAATTTGAATAGTTTCGAGGGATACCAAATAAATACGGTGCGCAGTAACGAAATAATAAAGTTGCGTTTGATAATAAATTGCGCTGTATTCTTTTGACGTAAAGCGCGTAATAAATGCTCTCGTGTATTCGCGAATTTATTCGTATTTAATTCTAAATGATGCGAAAATCCGATGTCGAGACTTGCACACATATATTTCATAGCGGTCGCTGCTCGAGTCTGCTGTGTGTGTGTATGTTTTGCTTTTGCTTTTGTTGTTTTGCTTTTTTTGGATACCTGGTCAAGAGAGATTTGCTTGTCGGCGTCTTTGGTCAGTTTCGCAGCGGGACCAAAAGGAGCCGCCGAGCAGTTAGGAACCGTAAATAAAGTAGTTCTTCAGCTACTAGCGCAACCGACCCTTTGGTCTTAATTAGCAATTAACTGCAGCAGCAGCAACAGCAGCAACTCTCGAAGGGCCTTAAAAGTCATCCGAACGAAAGTGAAATTCGCCCGAGTACGAAAATTTAGAAACAAATAACAATAATCGACGTTGCGACGGCCTTGTAACCATTTCAAACGTATTTATGGGATCGGAATAGACTTGCGCGTCATTGAACTTGGCATCGTAACGGACGCGAGGACGGACTGAAAAAAAAAACCGAGAGAGCCATTTGCAACGTTCAAAACAATAGGGAAGAGAGAGATACACCGAGAGAAAAAACACCGCAATTAGCACACCTTTGGAACGGTTATTTCGTCGAGAAATCCAAAAAAAAAATCAGTGTAGGACTCATCTATTTTTTTTTTGAAACAATGTTTTCTAACTCGGACTGTGCGTTATTTTTGGGGTCATACTAAACTTTTCGCGGAATGCCTGGAAACCACTTGGAAATTCCGATGTTCGCTTACTTTAAAATTTAATAGTTTCATCGAAATGTCTATACAAAACTTTAAAATTTAACAAACAAAATCAATGATTTTATAATTCACAATTTCGCAATTCATAATGTATTATAAATCTAGATAAACTTCAATTGTTTATAACAAAAGCAATAATTGATTGATAAACATTTGATTTGTCAAAAGTGAACGATAAAATTAGTATGAATGGAAGTTCAATAAAATCTATTAAATCGTATTGTTTTTACTACGTTTCGCTTTGATCATGTTCGGAAATGGAATGAAAAGAAATGTTACGAGTGGACGAGTTTTATAACTAGCGATTATTACCAAAAACAGAAGTTTTTTTTTAAATATTTTTGGTGTGATTCGTTTTAATTTTATAATCCCTATGAAATGTTGTTATCAAGTTTATTAACTTCAAATTAACGCGTTGTTAATTCAATTAGTAAAACAACAAAAAAACAACAATCTTATTAATAGGAATAATCCTTTTTACAAAAACAAAGAATTAAAAACGATGATTCTAATGAAATCAGTATTTGTTGCTATTGAATCAATTACGTGGATATCAGCTGACATGTGTACACTTCATCTTTTGTTGTTATTGAGTAAAAAGGGAGTTTAGGATGAAGAGAAGGAAGCGTATATTAAGATGCTTGTGCATAGTAGGTATCGATTGGAAGTAGAGCCACCTGTTTCAATGCTGCTACTGCTGCTGCTGCTGCTCCATATGTACAAAGCGCTCGAAAGCTAATCGAAAGGACTGCGGGGGCGGCTGGTTCAGTTAGTGCTCCTCTTCGTCTCCACCTTCTCTTTCTCATCCTCCAACCGTGCCACCACCCCTCTGCAGAGCAATATATTTCATGAGCTTTTAGTTTAAACAACTTCCGCCCGCCGTCCTCCCTCCCCCACGCATGCCGTAACCCAGACATCCACCCGCATTTTCAACCTTAGATTTAGTGCGTGACACAAAATCAATTCGTTCACTTCATAATCCATAATTAATTTCACGTACATTTAATTACCACCGCTCGGCAACAATCGCACTACACACGGTGCCTTTTCGTTCCTGGTCACTCCTAAAGCGAAAAACTTTCTCGATTCGACGAAATTCATTCACGTTCAATTCAATTCACACCATTTCGAGAATTGATTTATTATCACCAGTCCAGTGCGGCGCACTTCATTTTCACCACCAGAGCAGAATCATATGAAAAATATTTTCAATACTATCTTTTTTATTTGTAATTTTACATTTAAAATAACTCAAATAATATTCAATAAAAATCACCGGTTCAAGCTGATTAACTATAATAACCTTGCAATAGCAAGTATCGAAGTGGTTCTGCCACCTATGATATAATCGCATTTCCAGTAATATCAATATGTATTGATCAATAATTTTGATTTATTTATGAATACGCTACTTCACTGGAAGCTACGTACATCAAGTACAGGCAATTTCCACTTCGCTGGAAAGTTGCGCTTCTGGAAAACTTGGTCGGGGGGAATTCGCGAAAAGCGGCAGATCCGTTTCAAAGAAAACTGTAAAGTGAGCGAATGAATATACACAGAAACTACCATGTTAATACGGGGAATTCTTGCGCTCAATCAATAGTTCACAACACCATCATCCCTTTATAAATGCAATTTGCACCTATTAAAAGCGCATTTATAATCTCTGATTTTCATATGAATTGATTGACATAGGTTTCCTTAATCGTGATATAAATTTACGATTTCTACAATTAATACTAATTAAATTGTTAATATTCTCATAACTAATTATTAAAATCAAATCTTTATGATAATATTATATTACACGAGACTCGAAGCTCATATAATTTTTTTTAATTACCATTCGACGTGTTAATTTGAATTAAAACAAGGGAGTCTTCCGGTTACGCAAACCTGTTTGGCTTTCGTTCGACTGTGCAGAGCGAGTTTTGCAGTAAGATCAGGTAAATAGCGGCGTGCGTGCGAAATCTAAGCGGAGTTAAAAAGAAAAAAACGAGGGGGAATCACTTCCATGTAAGGAATGCACCAATATTTGCAATATATTTCACAAAAATAGGAAAACTAGAGAGAGCGAGAAACCAGGATCAATAGTACAATGGAAATTCCGATGGACGAGAGAAAAATTTTCCTCGAAACGCGCTCTACCATGGAAATTCGAAAAAGAAAAAAAATACATGACTCATCTACGTTTATTGGCTGTGAAAACAATTTTTGTCTTCCATAAATTTATTTTGTGGGCTTGTACATTATTTCATTTAAAAAAAAACTGTTTTTTTCTTTCTTTTCCATTCCTTTTGGTATCCAGGCGATGATAAATCGTGGTTAAAAGGGACGAAGGAGGGAAAAAAATGGTTAGGGCTTTCGGGAGCCAACAATTTGCGATGTGCCTGCGGCTTTCCTCGCCCGCCATTAAATCTCGCACGTCACACCAAAATAGGAACACGAAGAGAAGACCAATTCTTATTTTCTCACTCACACATACATTAATTTTATAATTATTATTAATATTTTTTTTTGTAAATTCGAAAGTCAGGTAATGATTGCTATCATTTGCCAACTTCTTCGTCGGTTGCATAATCAAAGTGGGCGCGGAAAGCGCGCGCCTGGAACCTCGTCAAAATGGCGGAACAGAAGAAGAAGAAAAACAAAATATAATAGTTTCTAAGCCTAATATAGCGGACTCCTAGATGTTAAATGGCGTTCGGTTAATTTTGTAATTGAAATTGACATAATTTACAAATAATTTATTCACGTGCAGTCGCTGTATGTATTAATTACAACTGATTCGATAAATTATGCATCGTTCACATTACAATGCGTATTCCTTTTTGAAATTTTTATTCCAAATACCGGCGCTGTAAATTATTCTTTTCATTTTTGTGAGCACGTGCATATACAATTAATAATTTAAATTCCGCTAAAGTAATATTAATAATTGTTAATAAATACAATTTATTGCATATACACTTGGTATGATATTATTTTATTTTAGTTTCTTTTTGTTCACGTAAATCATAGTGGAAGAGCTGTTTGGTCGATAGTCTAACAAATACAGATACATATTTTGGGTTTGGGCGACGGAAACAAACAAAAAAAAAAACATCGACGACGTGAAGTGTGAAGTATGGCGTTTCGAGTAGGAATTTATAAAGTGGTGAGAGAGAGGTCGAAAGAGTGCAGCGAATATATGGTTATTTTTACGTTATGTAATGCGGACGAGCGGAAGAGGGTGAAAGAAAAATAAGAGATATAGTTTTTGTATGTAAAATTTGCTGGGTTTAACCGAGGTAAACTATTTTACCCTCAGGCACACTGACATGGAGTGGAGTACATCAAAGCAGCCGTCCCGGGAGTGGAGGAAGTAATGTAAATTTGAGTGTGTTATCGTAAATCAATGGCCTAGTAAGGTGAAGTGAGCTGCGTTTCATCCAAAATTTATTGTTCGTTAAAAGCGCTGGGGAATAGAACAAACGAATGTTTGACCTTTCGCGACACACGCAACTGTGGTGGCTCCAAGCGCAGCGCTCGCGATTAAATAATTAATTGCATAACGGCTTGCGGGGGCGGACTACCACTCACTCACTTCAATCCCCCATCGAAAATGGGACAAGTCTCTCTCTTTGTCCACCATATTATTATTTCTAGAATTCCCACCTGTTTCTTTGCGCTGTAATTTCGTTAAGTTGTTTTTCGGAAATCGAATTAGCATATCTCGAGGTTTCGGGATGCGATACTACTGTCGGCGGTGGGGAAAAGGTGGTTGTTTCTGGCGATCAGCGAAACTATAAATAGTTCCTCTTCTCTCTCCTCATCGCGTAATGAAAGTGCTCGGGCTTTTAAATAAATTAACTGCACAGCAAACTGGAATGAATTCGTAACGAGGCAAATTGAAACACTTGACTATTCATTATCAAAATGTAAAGCTGGGATATGTGTGAAGGGAGGGTGGTATGTGGGGGTTGTAGTATGATATCTCTAATCAATTATGTAGTGATATGTTGCGGCCAACGTTGGCGTGTTTATTATGGGTATGCGAGTGTGTCCTGGAGGAGGATCGATAAGTCGGAGAGAACGAGACAGATATGTTGTATGAAGACAGAGAGAGAGAGAGAAGTTGGTCGCTGCTAGCTTGCTTGATTTGGGGGTTTGGGGAGGCGCTTGTAATAAATTTTTGGGCAATTATTAAAATGTTCAGGAACGCAACATTTTTACCTGCCGCAGCCGACTTCCTAAAATGGTACTGTTCTACCTACCAAAACAAGCGACTATAGTTGGCGGGAGAGAGAGAAGAGCGCTCTCTCAAACTCGCCGCCCTCCTAGGGGTGGGTAATTAATTACATGCTACGTAAACTTCGCATCTCTCTAGGACTACCTTTAAAATACACTTTGTTGAACATTTTTTCAAGATCATTTCGCGCGCGCTCTTTTCCATCCACAAACTAAACCGAGCGAACCACCAACTTTCGGGACTAATTCATTCCGATTACAATCAAAATTCTTTATTGTAGCCGTCTAGACTCCAGACTCTCCCCGACAATATCATTCGCATCGATTTTAGCCTTACGCACTCGCTCACACTCGCACGCACACGAAACCCCAAAGGGCACCCCTCGAAGGGCTCGGTCGAACCACTTTGCCGTGTTACGCAACTCCCCTTTCGTTACTTCTTCGAGCGCCTCAGATGCATCGACTTTACTTACTTTTTACGATGATTATGATTGTTATTACCGTTGTTGTTGCTGCTGCTATTCGAAATTTGTTGCGGCGTCCGCGTTTTCACCGACGAACGCTCGACACACTAACCCACTTCGGGACGTCACAACGTCCATTAACCAACGGCGGCTTTGCTTCTTTCTACCACGCATACAGCACTTAGAATTCCAAAATACCCTATGCGCAATGTTTCCCAGAAACGTTACAACATTTCGTCAAAGTTGCGAGCGCATCACGTATTGTCTCTTCTCACATTCGCGCATTGTAAACAACAAAATAAACTACTCGGTGAATATCATTGAAAATATTGTTACTTCAACGAATTGGATGCATTACGTGTTTCAATGATTTTTATTCAGATAACGTCAATCATAATAAGTTTCCTTACTAGTCAATAAATTAAAAGTTGGCCGTGAAGAAACGCACGTTTAGAATAGACCAATGAAGCAGATAGAACTCGAGAAAAAAGAATATGCACAGTTAATAATTGTACGTTCCAAGTACATTGAAGGCTTTCGTAGTGAATAGCAAAAGAAAGAAAAAACTATTAAAAATACTTCGTAATAGCGAGTTCGTCAGTTTCCTTAATAATATTAATTAATATATAAAGAAATTCGTTGCAATAATTGCGTCTTATAAATAGTGAAGTAAATCGAATCGGAACTCGATGAATTAATGAACGGTTGATGTATGCTAATCTGAAGCCACGCCAAGTGTAACATCAATGTCGATTAAATGTTGATGACCATGAAACATTGACGCCTGTTGCTGACGTATTCGAATTGCAAATTAAATATATAATACGTACGATTTCAGTTTAAAACAAATAAAATGAATACTTAAACGATGTGCCAAATCAAATGAATTTAATAAAAACGTAATTGATTACTTGAATTGAATATTTAGTCATCGGCACTTTCCTTTTTGGTGGATCGTATACAATTGGCACATATGTTAAATTCTTATAGTTGAGCTTGTATAATATAATGAGTTTGAGAGAATTTAGAATGTGAGAAAGTAATGTTCTTATTTTGAGTAAAAAAAAAAAAAACTTTTAACTGTACGAAGCTAACAAACAATGCGGCATTTCGATGTTCCGTGAACATAAAACAGTTATAACGTAAATATTTTATATTCAATAGCCGTGTAACTGCATTCGTTGTATGAATGCACGTATCAGTTGGTTTTCCAGCCCAACATTATTTCAAACGAACCACGTGGTTCTCATTATCAGTAATAATTGATGAGAGATGAAAACACAATTATTATCGAAAATAATTAATCGGTCGCAAAAATCAAAATATAAACAATTCCGTTGTGAATAATAGAATTAGAATATATGAATCATTGCTTGAAATAGAAACGGAGATAGAGAGTGGACGGGAATTCGGGAATTTTAATAGAAAACAAGTGAAAAGTAAATAAAAGTTGTGGCGCTTCCATGCCGGGTTTAGAATAGAAAAGAAAGACACAGCACTTTCCATTGTCAGAAGTTTGGTCGACTGTTACAAAATAAAAGTAAATAAAATTGATGCAAAGTAAATACTATAAAGTGCTTTAACTTTATTCAGATTTGACACGTCTAATCTTTTCTTATCGAATTGGTAAAGGCATTTATTGAACATATTAAGTACCACTATAAATAAACAATGGGACAGTTTTCAAATCAAATATAAATTTATGAACTACAATTTTAATGCAAAGTAGATATGTTTGCAATCCACATTTACTTTCTTTTAATTGTCTTAATTAAGTCGATTACATAATATACGTCTGTATATTAATATTTAAATAGCAATGTTAAAAATAGCAATATTATATAAAAATTCAATTTTGTAATAATTTATGTTTATAATAATCAGCGACTATGATGAATATAAATGAAAATACAAGTAATAAGTAAAATAATTACGGCAAAGTTTTATAAACTTGATTATGAGAAACATTTGTAGAGAAGATAAGATATGTTAGTGTAAAACTGTGAATTCAAGCAGGGATGTTTTGTAAGATGCAGTAAAAGCGGAAAATGAGTCTGAATTAGCAATATCTACCGGAAATGGGGATCCGCAGTTGGCGTGTAATATCTGGTTCGCGTTTGTATGTGTGTGTGTTTTACGAAGAGGTGGGAGGGAAGGGAGGAAGGTAGTGAAGCTTTCTACGTAAGTTTGAGCCAAAAACGACCCCATCTACAAACGCGACCTCGTTCGTTCGCGATGTGGGGCAATTGTCAGGCGCATGCCTCCTCCTGTTCCCCACTGAACCCCGCCGGTGAAAGTAATCCGCGTGGATTAGCTAACACACGCTTTTGACTGCTGCTCGATTACATAAACATATCGACGACGACGACGACGATGATTATGATGACAGGACTCATTGGATGAAGCTGGTACCATAATAATCCTGATCTTATACACCATAATTTCTATTTTCGCGACTTTTCGTATTGTTTTGCTTCATTGTTATTTATCTTATCACGATGGATTCGTTCTATTTTCGAATGACAGAGGAATAGATTAGATTAGTTCAATCGGAACAAACCTCCTTGTTCTCTCTCTCTTTAAGCATGTGTGTATGTTAAGGCTAAGCAAGCAAGCAACACTTAAAGAGCATATGTTTTACGTAACGGTTTTCCGCTACACTCCCGTTAATCTCAGCCAGCCGGAGAATAATGAATTCGGAATTCGACTTGGTAATAGTCTGTATGTGTGTGTGTAAACATAATGGGGATATTCTAAATCCGCGTTGGACTTGCCTACGATTTGATAACCTTGCCGACGTCACCTTGCATGAGGTCGAGGATTGGAGGAGATGCGCGATGCGGGCGCGTCGCGACGCCCGCGCTCCATTAAAAGCGCGCTCTCTCGTGACGTCAGCCGTCGTCGGATGAACCGCGCCGTTTTTACTTTCACTTTGGAGCCGCGGGACGGCGGCGGTGGCGGCGTAACGTCAACAAAGAAAAAAAAAATCAACAACAACAACATAACGCCAGAAAGGAAAAGGAGAATTAATAATAATAATAATAATAATGATAATACAGCTCTCATAGGCTAAGACGAAATGAAGTAACACACGTTCGTTGCGCGATCGCTCGAAGTTGGAAAACCTTGCAAGGCAGTCCACTATTTCTCGCCTCAGACCTTCACCACAAACAAACGTAATGTTTCTCCTCCTCATTTCTTTTTTCATTCTTGCTTTGCTCGAAATGTACAATAATCTTCATTCGTGTTGCGTCATGATCAAACGACGCACAACAAATCACTTAATATATACTCACAAACGAAATGAACGTCAAGAGGAAATTCCGCAGCTATTCTATTCAATCAATTACGGCACTTTTCTTCGTCTCCTTGATCTTCGCGCTTCTCTCTCAACTTTCCATTTTCTTTTACTTTTTCCGATCATTCAGATTCCCTTACACAAATGCTTCACGCAAACGATCAATACCATTTTACTTGACGCACATAATTTATGAAGAAAATCAACGCTCAATGAATTTTTATACTCGAACCACTTTCTAAACATCACGTTCTCATTTTTTTTCTTTACATTACATATATTTATTAATACATCAAACCGATATACTTTTTAGATTAACTGAATAACAAAACAAAAATATAACAATTAAACAAATACAACAAATCAAATTTTGTGAATTTTTTGTTTGACGTTTGAATTGATAATATATTAATCAATTGTCGTTTTGCTTACATAAATTTTGTAAGCGGCAAGTGGACGGAATTGGATTCCGAAAACGAAAACATGTTTAGCGTTCGGCGCGCTCTGCGAACAGGACTCATCCGATTATCTAGGATTAGCGCGTATTTATATTCCAGTCGTAGACTTCAAATCAGATCTTAACGTTTGATCCTTGAGGTTAATAATCATTCATTGCCACGTAAATCCATTAAAATTTTAGATATGTATCAACAAAAAGCAACACAATGAACTGTTTGTATATATTTAGTTTAAATTATTTGCAAAATATTCGAATAAAACATAAAATAACTAACTTGTAATGCAAGCATTTAATGAATGTAATCTATGTATCAAGTAATTTGCAATTCCAATTAAAATTAAAGAGGTGTCCATAGTTTTCACGGAACTTAAAATTCAAGTCAAATGGCATCGACCCGAGTGTTGAGCCCGAAGCCAACTATTAAGATATTATTTATTTTTGCTATATAATAAATGTTATTAACCGAAAATTCAAAGTCAAATTTATTAGTGTCGAAATAATGCTAATTGCAGCATGGATTATTGCGAAAGCATAAATTGCGAGCGAGTCGTCTAACTTCTATTTTTATATGTACAAGCAAGGTTTGAATTTTATTGATCGCACTCATGGGTATTCGCAAATTCTATATTCTCTATTTTATTCACATTTTTATATTATATACAAGATTGTGAATATTCCTTATAACGTTCATTTATTTATTTATTGTCACTTTGATCAAAGTTCATCTCCGTTAATACTATTTGATTGTATTCAATAACTTTTTGATAATAAAAATCGGATATTAAAAAAATATATCTTAACAGGTATAAATCTACTATTAAATTTGATTTAAAATGTTTGTTTAGCTCTGAGCATTCACACTTTAAATACACATACATTTAGCGTCACGTTTATTGATTAACAAATAAACGTTTCCACAATTGTTGTATTTATACACATTTGATATAAATCAATCAACGGTCAATTAATTATTTAAATGTGTAAATTGAAAAAAAAAATAACGTTTTGTAAATTCGAAAATCGGAATCTTCATGTCCATTTTTTTTTCAATTTGTTGAATAATTAACGTAGTTGAATATAATCCAAATGCATGAAAAGCATATAGCACATTTCCATCATGATTGAATAAATAAATAATCGTCGCTTTTCAAATGAGTTTCAGCAATGGTAGCTTTTAGTATGAATAAATAAACTCACGCATTCATTTCGCACATTGTAATAATCAACATTTCAAAAATATACTTCATATAAAAATTGAAACTTTTGTTTGTGAAAATCCTACATAATTGTATAATAAATATATCATAATTGAATAGAAAAATAAGTGAATTAATGAAAATGAAGAGGTGGAAAGTATGATTACAAAAAATAATGTGGAAATAAGAGAAAAGGGCAACACAATCCACCTTGAAGAAAAGAAGAAACAAGAAAAGTAAATGCTACTGTTTGGATACAGTGGCAACCGAACTTCCGTTTTAATCAGATTAGGACAGCTTACAGCATGAAACTATTATAATCTGGATTTAAAGCAATGCCGCCATCGAACGGTAGTCACCGGATGAGGAGTAGAAGTAGAAGCAGTGGATTATTTAAATCGATTTTAAAGTTTTTGTTGGTTTAAATGAAATTTCATTGCTAAACGAGTGAAACGAGAGGAGCGGAAGAAGCAGGAGCCTTCCGTAATTGCCTTGAAGCTCCAGGTAATTAAGAGACCATACGATTTCTCGCAGCAGTATTTCGCTGCTAATTTATATTAATTAGTGTAAAAAGGAATGTTATCGCCCGGCTGATAATTTTTGTCTTTTTTGTTTGTTTGCAGTGTGTTTTGTGGATGCCCGACACCCGGGTTTCAATGTAATTTGCCGTTCGTTTATTGTGTTTATCCCTCGGGTATAAAAAGCTGCGGGGGCTATTTTTACGCGACTTGTAATGGATAGAGAAATGGTGTGTGTGTGTGTGTTAAGGGGTGAGGAGATGAGGGCGGAAGGAGGGCGCAGAGTCGCACGTGCTCTCCGTCGTCGCCGTTCTCTTGCTCGCCGTCCCTACAACATCCTTCTCGCACGCCCTCACTTCTCTTCTGCAGACTCAAAACGGAACGCTAAATGATTGTCGACATTAATTTGATAAATAGTGTCCTCGCCGGTTTCAAATCTTAATTAAAACAACCATCAGTCGCTGAGAACCGGGCGCACTTGCACCGGGACTTCTTAAATCTTTAATAATACGTGAAAACACGAAATTACTTTTCCACACACACCGAAAGGACTTAATTAAACTCGGTGCTTTAATTTACACATCCTGCGTACATCCTATTCTTTCATCCTCCCCGCTGTTTTTACTGTCCGGAAGCTTTCTTCTCTCTTCTTCATCGCCTTTCTTTTCAGCACCTTCTCCGTTCTTTTTTTTTTCTCTCTCTCTCTCTCTTTATTTTGACAGCGCAAAACGATTCAGAGCCTTGACAGATTGAACCTTCCTCCAACGTGCTTCCCCTTACACACAGTTTCTTTCAAGAATTCTATAAACAGATGGCCGTAATCCCAATTTTTTTACTTTCCCTTGAACCTTCCTAGTATTCACGGTTTATGATTCCAAACTTTTAATTCACCTTCAAATTCTACTAATAATAATTAACGAAAACATCTATTGTACTTTTCTTCTATACTTATCTATAATACTTCGAATAGTCTACTACATAACATAACTCAATTTACCTCGTTGTTTTTTTCCATAATTAAGGCCACTTTCTTAAGTGCGGATGTCGTTTACTCAAAGGAGGTCTTGAGAACAATTGTCAAATGCAGTGAAGTCACCAATTAATAAACATAACAAATATGAATCTAGTATTATTATTCATGAAATATTTCAATCAATACTCAAATCTATAATGATTTATTAATAGAGAATAATAACAGCATATTTTAGAAAGAAATTGAATGCATTATGTTGACGTAATTGCGTTCTCAAGACAGAAAGGTCTATTATGTAAGAAGAACGTATATGTTATATAAATAATATGTTCTTTCTCGTGTACTATTAATCGTTTTATAAATATAAAGCTAGTAGATTGTTTGTTGTTGTAATTTGCTTGTTTTAAGATTCGTGAATGAAGCACAATCTTTGATTTACTGGTTATCCTTACAAATAAGATTAATTTGCATTAATCCTTTTTCTTTTTAAATACACGATTAGATAATTTAGATTTATATAATAGATAGAAGCAGTAGTGCTTACAATGAAAGTAAAACGATGTTTGAATAAGTAGTATTTGCGAATGGAATTAACTTAAAACAAATATTATCGGTGTAGTTAATATGGGTTATCTGCGCGTTTCCGTTAAAGTTTCAAAAGATTATTGGAAAACAAAGTCAAGTGTATTATTCTGTTTTGTTGAAATACATTAAAGAATGCGCTCACGTACTACTTACATATTTATACAACAAAAAAAAAGAAGTAACATCCCTAACGAAATTAGAAAGCTCAAATTCGTACACTTTCACTAGTTTTCAATTCAATACCGCCGTCTTATTTCGTTCCCAACGACAAAACGTAAACGCGAAATTTCTATTCATTTTCTAAACCCGAAGAGACAAATAAATAAAAAATAGAGCGAGAAAGAGAGAGAGAGAATTTCTAGTCTACGGAATTTCGGTAATTACTCTCGCAGATGGGAATCCCATTCTTCGTGTCTCTCCTTCTCCTTCTTCAGATCCTGCTCCTTGTATCATCGAGTCGAGTTCGAGCCGGTGCAAAAAGCCGAGGTCATTAAATCGTTTGAATTTATATCGGCTGTAATTCGCGAGTTTCATGTTGCTGCGATGCTCGTTGGGAGAGAGCAAACAGATTTGCGTTCCGTGTAATCGAAACCAATTAAATCAATTCTGTCCTTTAGAACTGGCGAACACTGCGAAACAATTAAGATTTCAAAAGTTTTCGTAGACAGGTATGTACGTTTATGCGGAAATACGAGTCTGAATAGAGCAAGGCGCCGTTTGACCCGCTTTTTGAACCGTTAGAATTGTAGACGGTTTCTACATCCAGTTCATATATATATTCATACAACATTTTTTTTCACTGCTTTTGCTTCTATATTTTCTGTATCATCAAATTAATACAATTGATTATTAAGAACATAAACGTTTCATTTTACAATAATTCTTTCAAAACACAAGACAAATTGTCTCAAATTAATCAAATTCTGCAAAATACAAATTGTGCGATGACTCTTACTAGTTTTAAATTTGTTAGGAATGAATATGTCTCATCGCGTGTTAGATCACACTTTTTAATTGATCTGTGTCGACTTAAGCATCTATATTCATAGATGTATCATGTATTTGTAAAAACTGTCTCCTTGAATAGAAGTTAATGGTTCGAGAACCTTTGAAACTTTATCGACCTTGTATCGAAGTCAATGGGAGATTTATTTATTTGAATTCAAGTATTTTGCCCAATAAATTGTATTAAAAGTATTTCGATCATAATGTTAACATTGAGATGTTACTTTTTTATTGGATAATTGTAATAAGCGAATTTACTTTGCGCTGGAAATGCAATCAGGATACGATCAGGGCCTGTGCAATTTGATGAATGGGTTAAATCGAGATCCGGGATGAGAATGAAGTGCCGAAAATAAATGGTCGGCTGAGCTAAATCATCTTCTCGGCGAAAGGTAAATATTATGTACATTGAGGAAAAATGAAGTGAACTTTTCTTTGAAAAAAATAACCAAAGGGTAAATAAAAGAAAAAAGGATGAAGTAAATAAATAAAATGATAACTTACTTTGTGCACAAGGGTCTCCAGTGACCCTGCAAAGAATACTCTAATTATTGGTTTGTTTAAGGTGAATATACAGCAGTCAGGTAAATATCACTTGTGAAGAAGAAACGCGGCGGCGCGAACACAATGCGAGGCGCTGATTGAAATGCGAGAAAAGACTCATCTCATTCATTCATTCATTCATATTTGTCGTCGTTTTCTTTTCTTGATATTTCTCTTGTTCTTTAATATTTCATCTCGTGTGTCGGAAATTTGTAAACAATAATTTCGAACGCGTCGCGACACGTCGCCTAATCTACGTAAGCTATTGTTTTAATTTCGTTAAGTTGGACTTGTTCCAAAGCAATAATGTCGGGCAGAAGTTCAAGTCTCATGCAGAACAAATTAGTGTTGGGGGGCTGTTTCGCTCACTGTGCTTGCAACCGGCTCTCTGATATTCTCCGTCTCCCTCTCTCTCTCTCTGTCTCTCTCTCTCCTCCACACATATCGATGGGTAGGCGCGCTTCGCATCCCTCTCGCACCCACTTCACTAGCTACCGTTTCGCTTGCTACTAGCTACTTCTTTAAATATGCACAAACTTTGCTCGAACGAAATACGGTTTCGTTTCCAACAACTCACACACACACACTCATCCCCCTCAGACACATCCGCCCCTCGGCTTTATATCCCTCAATTCAAAACCACCCTCGGAATTATCGCAACGCGATTATATATTTGCTTTAACAACTCGCGTTACGTTAAATTTGTTTTAATGGAGATATTACACGGTCGAAATTTATCCTCACACCTGATTCATTTAGGATGATGAATGCGAAAAGGAACAGAAAAAAAACAGCAACAGCCACACCTATCCAATATATATACACCCCGCGCGCATTGATTCGGAGCAGTCAGATTTATTCATGAAAGATTAAAAATTTAATTTTCAACCCCGGGTAACAAATCGGAATTTAGTGAGCTAATGCACCTGTTCCCGAGTGCTAAGGGCAAGTTGCCCGATAATATCTACAATGCTAATAAGCTTTTATGCAAATTCAACCCCTTCGCAAGCATAAAAATCAAGCAAAACACGCCAGTTTGCGCAGCTTCGAAACAGTAAACAGGAGGAAGTAATAATAAAAATAAACACGTTACGAAGCCTACGATTATGGTTAAATAGACAATAGACAATGGGTTTTGAAGGAACACGCGCACCGATCAATAAAAACGGTTCCATATGTACTCTCACTTCTTCCTGTGAACGATGATGATGATGGTAGATTGAGGACAGTGACGACGAGCGTTGTCCTAAATCAGGACACTATTGTTGCAATTAATAAGTAGTACGAACTTTACTTCTCCCGCGTATAGCGCGCATACCTCGTGCGAGAGCTGTAAATAAACGGCTGTTGCAATCCTCGGACCTTGCGTATACACAGACACACACATCTATCTGATCCACGTATCAGAGAAGCAAGGCCGGATTTTCACTTTAAGCGTTCGCAGCAGCTCGAATCCATCATACGGTATTTTTCACGTACAATTTCGACACGGAATCCACTTCGATTCAGCAAAAATGCGCCGCGCCGCACACTTTATACCCTTCACATTTGATATCAGAAAAAGGTTTAAATATGTAATATGTTTGCATTATTTTCACGTAAACTTAATTCTGATTTAAACTATTTCAAAAAATGAAGTTAAATCCTCCAGAGCAATGTGTTAATAATTCAAAAGTTCGATACTGAAACTTTTCACTGAAAGTTGTAATTGCATGTACATATTATTGGAGCGCAATATGCAAATAACAATTGAAGTTTAATTTGTATATTTCCTAGACTTTTGCACTCAAAAATTATCATTTTAATTTAAACTATTGAATATAAATTTTATAATTTCAATGAGTTTTAAATCACTTTGTAAGCGCTGACGCTATTCATAATTTACGAGTATTTAATTACTTTGTAAGTATTGACTGTTTCGGTATGTATTTTACAAATTGAAATCTTATTCTTCGAATTCTCAAATTATCATTGCAATATACATTTTATGGTTTCTGTTCAATGTTTTTAATTACTTTGTAAGTACTGCAGATTTTATTTTTATCTAAGAAAAACAAATATTATGTGAGAGGAAAAGAGTTATTTTATAGAAATCTTGGGCTTTTTGTCGTATGAATAATACATAATGCCCACGTCTAGGGCGGCAAGATCTAGGTCGGCGGTTATTTGGCTTCAACTGAATGTTAGCCAATAAAGATTGTTATTAGGATATAATTATATGAAAAACGATGAATTAACTAATTTCTTCCGTCGCCTCGAATTACGTGACAAACGCGTGTTATACTGCCCCATATATAATAACCGCAACAATTTTACAGCGAGACCATGCTAATCGAGCGTCGCATTATTAATAACTCGAAATAATAATAATAAACATTACATCGTTCGAATGATTTATGCGCGTCGGGCGATTTTAATCCAGCCGTAATTGTTTTAGGCGGTTCAGCATCTTAAAAACAACTTATTTGTACCGTTTAACCAACGCCCGAAGGCAATTCCGCCACGATTTTAATACTAGGTAATTCCGGCTTTCGCTTAATCTCACCAACAGATTTGTTCGTTTGTTGTGTGTGTGTGTGTGTACGGGTCAATTAAACTTGATATGTTTATTCAAACACTTTTCACTTTTATCTCATAACGATTGTTATGTTACGGATTTATTTGTAATGATGATTGTATAACGCAAGTCGGATTTTAAGCAACACTAGTAGGTTGCATTATTTGTGGCCGGTGTATTAGTTAAACGTTTTTTGTTTGCGGAATAAAAGGATTAAAGTAGTTAATGTGTTTCCGGCGGGAGGGTATAAAGTGGAAGCGAACGAGGGTGCACAAAGGGTTGCGGGTTACGACATACGGCGGCGCGGCGCGACTCGTTCCTTTTTTTTTTTAACGAATTAATGAATAAAACTGTTAAACAAAATATATGTATTTACCGGGAACGGTAAAAAAAAAGCAACAGCAAATTTTTGCACGTATGTATTGTAATGTGTATCGTGCAATAAACACAGTGCTCTAATCAAATTAATTAAAGCCCGATGAATAAATAAAACGGAGAGCTGAAAATATTTTCATACACACAGGCACTGCCCACGCGAATACATATATCTTTGTTATTGTAATTATCAATTTCATGATTGTAGTTCATTTTGTGTTGCAATGCGCCGTTTCGCAGAGCGTTGTGCTGCGCGTTTGTGCCCTCTCTCTCTCTGTATGTGTGTTTGTGTGTGGATGTTTGAGAGCGAGTTTGTGTGGATGGGGCGCGGGGGATGCGAGGGGCCCAAAGGGGAGCACGCCCGGTGGGTGTTGGCAGGGGTGGCCCAGCTTTACCAGGGATGAGATTGGTATATAACGTATTTGTCGATAAACCTATTGACTACATATCACAACAGCTAGAGCCTACATAAATATACATAACACACGGAGAGCCAAATACAACACTCGTATATTTACAACGAAGAGAGGCGGAGGCATTTCCATTATTTTTCCAACAATTTAATTAATGTCGCAAATATCTGTTAATATCATATCATATATCACGAGAAGATGAAGAAGAAGAAAGAAAAAAACACCTATTGAAGTAAAGATTTAGGTGGTAAAGCGCAACAGATTTTCAATGCGCGTTTTTTCGCCTTCGCTCCTCATCATCTCATCATCCTGTCTAACGTCTCGGCACTTTCAGAAAGGTTTTTTGGAAAGAGCAGCAAAGCTCCCTAAATTCTAGCTTCAGCAGCAGCAGCCACAACCCTCTTCATGCCGGAGGTTGTTCACCCATTCGATATTAAGGGGGCATCCGCCTCGGCAGCCGCGACACGAAAATATTAAAGCAGCAGAAGATGGAAAAAGAGAAAAATAAAAAGAACGAGAAGAATACAGTCAAGCTCTAAACCCCCTCCGTCGCCCCCCTTGAACCCGCTTACAAACCATTTAGGTAATTTAGGGTTCAAACGAATATATTTAGCCAAAAACCATTTGATATTTCTATATATATACATATATAGAAAGAGAGAAAGCTCACACCGAACATATGACACGACATCCTGCAGATCATTTTTTTTTGTTCATGAGCGCTCACAACATCGATTCGAAATTCAGATTTTCATCAACTTACGCTGCTTAATCGATTACCCGATTTGATTTTTATTTTATTTTTTTTTTGTTCCTATCATCATCTGCTCCAAACACGCGCGCTTCTGCTCTCGCTACTCACCTGCAACAAAGAGAGAAAAAAATACCGTGAGTTAATTAAAACACATTTAATAAATCCACGTGCGCCCACAGACGCAGGAAGTGAAACTTTTTCAGTTCGTAAATTAAAACATAATTAGGTTTTCATTTGTTGCTGGATCAATATCTGTTATATTCATTGTTTTTAAAACGCACACTTCCTCAATCAAATACAGTTTAATCTAATACAAATAATACAAATTTAAATCATAATAAAATACGATTATTTGTGTCACATTTAATTGTTCCATTTAATTGTTCACTTAGTGACGTTTGCACTTGACTTAAGAACCATTTTCATTCAATTTTTACCATATGGTGATGCTCTTTAATATCACGCTGAAGCAGTTGTTTCTGCCACACATTTTTCATTTCACAATTCAGTGAATCTTGGATCATTAGTTCAAATTAATAACACATGTTATATATAATTATTTTTTTTCACTTCCTTCGTTATAATATAATTTTATCAACTTTCATTATATTACTGCATTTCATTACAATAATACTATTTATGTATATTATCGATTAAATTTTATGTAATATAATAAATGATTTAGTTGATTATATATCAACACACTAAATTTGTTAATATTTTGCCAATTTTATTCAGCAAAATATTTATTTAATGTGTTTCGTTTAATTCAAACAAATAAACAATGTTTACCTTAATTATTATTATTATTTCCCGAAATTATATGACCATTAAATGTTGTAACAATCACTAAACTGTTTTCACTCTCCTATTGTGTTCACTTATAATCACTGATTACGTACGCGTCCCGTTGAGCAACACCACTACTACAACTACTACCTGGATCAGTGCCGAACTGGAAATACGCTCGTGCCTTTTAATTCTACCAATTGTCGTAGAATTGTCTGCACTGTGGTTGGTCGAACCTGTATTTATTTTTTTTTTTCGAGACATGCGTATTAACACGTAATCCGGATGAAGTTGGTACTACAGAACTCTGTTACTCAATGCGAAATATAAAAATAACACAATCCTACGTTTTATAACTCTATATTTATCTCAATCTAAATTAAATCGACTTCCTCAACTCAATAATTAATTCGCAAAAAAAATGTACACATTTTTTTTTAAATCTATATTAAGCATTACTACATGTTTTGCTTAAAAAAATTATTTACACTAAAACAACTTGATCGAGAATTAAGCGTATTTAGTTGAGAGTAATTAAAATAATAGTGGCGATATTGATTAGCAATGAAACGAACAGTGGTTTGAATAATTATCAGGAGGTAATTGCAATTATTGGAGCGATGCATAAGGCGAAGGTTACGAATAATTAATTATTCAAATGATTTTGCAAAGCGAGAAATCTGTCCGATATAAACTGAAGAGGAAAATGAGTTTTAAGAGCTTCGATTTATATTCTTCGATGGTTAACGGAAAAGTACATTGATAAATTAGATAAATACTAGGTTTATAAAAAAAAAATGTATACTTTAATGTAATGCACTTAGCGGTTAACTGTGAACACACACACACGTATAGGCACACGAATACATATACGTTTTTTTTTTTTTTGTAGTCTGTGTGTGTTTGTATCACTTGTCGCAACGCGATGATTGCATAAGACGGTGTAAATAAGCTTGCATTCGGGTAATTGGAGACAATAAAACGTAGCTTGCTGAAATGTGTGCGCGTTTCTTGGAGCGGCTTTGGAAAGAGGCGAAATTATAAATGCAAAGGGAAACTTGTTCGGCGCGCTCTCAGGTACATGAAATATTTATTACCAAGGGGGCAGGGAAGATGTTGAAGGTAATTTTTCAGCACAGAGAGAAAAAAATAAATGCAGAATTGAAATCTACCGGAGGCTCGCGACTATCTCTGCGATACGCGTATGCGATAAGAAATTCGCAAAACAAAAGTTAACGACTGTTTAAGAGGTGTTTAATTATTCAGACCGTCAACGATGCGACAGCATTTCCTCTCGAGCGTGGAAAATGATAATAAAATCGGTTCAATTCTGTTGGCTCGGAAAATATTGACTTTGTGTGTGTGTGTGAGAGTGTGTATATCCTACTAGAATGGACAGATGTGCGTTGGAGTGAGTGTGTTGGGTCTCAAGTTAGCGGAAATAACAGGAAATGCCGCGCGCGTAGATTTCGTTCCCCGTCCCGGTTTGTGTGACATAAGTGGTTTCCTTTGAGAAATTGTTCTCCACACAAACCGAACGAGCGGCTACATTTAATTTCACGGCGATTAGCAATCACGAAAATATACTTTATTCACGGTGGCCAATTGAACTCTACGCAAGTGGCCCTATTGAGATTCGCAAGTACTTTAACAAATTGATTCGCTAATTAAAAGGTGGCGGTAGAAGAAGTTCCTGTGTTTATCAGTTTAATAAAAGGGAGTGCGTCACAATCTGTGGGGTGGTTCGAGGGTGTACGTGTATCTGTGTGCGGGTTGATTTGGAGAACGTGCGCCGCGACGCCGCCGCCGCCACCGCCACCGCCTCCCTCGGTCTGCCCCCTCGAGGGGGATGATTTCTGGTGTTCACTTACTTGTATCGATCCGCTTGATACACACATAATACTCAAACACAACCCACGCAATGACCGCAAAATATCCACCAGCCCGAGCGGACGGCGGCGGAATCCTCATCACCCAATTAAACGGCGATAATGTGACCTTAAACCAATCCCGAAACCCAACCGAAATGCAACTGCATTACTGTTGACATCTCCGCTGAACGAGGGGGGGCGGCTTTGCATTTCTCTTGCCAAAACGTAAATATTTTCCGAAAACTCTTAAATATTTTTGTACTCGCGAAAGCTTTACGATATCGCTTTTAGGTCTCCTCCTCTGTCCTGTCCAATGCATTGCACTCTCTTCATTTTATTATTTCCTCGCTCGTTTTCTCCTTTTCTCTTTTTCCTTTTTGTATTTTCTAGATACACAGACGTTCGGGAACAACAAAAGCTTAAATCAGTTTTTCGAGTAGAATGTAAACGACCTTGTTATCTGCAATCCACATGTGCATGGGCAAAGATACATACAGAAATGTACGTAACCGCGCGCGTACGCCTTCTACCACCGCTCAGTATGTTTCGTATAGAGTTTCACACACAAAGAAATACATATTTGCTTACGTAAGAAGAAACGGGCATCGGCAACAGCAACACTTCGCTTTAGTAGCGGCAACAACAATAATAATAATAATCACCATCCTACTACTAGTTGTAGAAGTAATGCCAAAGTCGCTGCCCTCCGACGTTTCAGCTCAGCTTTATTTATTTCTTCGTTCTAATAATATTTCTTTCTTCTTTTCTCTGCCCTCCTGTTTGTATTACTTACACTCGCTCTATGTGTGCTACTTAATGCATTCCGTAACTTTAAAATAACGCTTCTATAGAGAGCGAAACGGAACGACGAACCGTTACTTGCGTTTTACATGGACGAGAGAGAGAGAGAAAGAACTATAATTGTGGTGTGGTGGACTTCTACCGACTTGCATTTGTGCGCTCCCACTAACACTATACCGCATTTTTATTTTCGCTTATTACAAAAATAGCGAACATCCGACCCATGTATTCTTGGAACGTATCTGAAATCCATTTTTAATTTATGAACTAGATAGATTCGTTTTTTAAAAACCATCAAAAGTAAACTATGATATACTTGTCAAGTAATCATAGTTTTACTCAACTTTCATTTATAAACAATTTGTTAACACTAATTGTGAAATACTAATCAGATAATCTATTATGTATTACATACATTATAGTAATAATGTGCGTTTATACAATCAACGCTTATTGATCCATTTACATAGGTAAAGCTCTTTATTTAATTGAATAAATACGCTTTTCTATTAACACATAGCATAATATTTAGTGCAACATCAAATGAAATATGGTTAGTAGGCGTTGGAGATGAACATTATAGGCATTCCAGTAAATACACACACAGGGATATAGCTTAATTAATATCAATTATTTGTTATGTTTTCGTTGGGCTGAACGACGATGACTGAACGATTTGTAAGCAGGCAGAGTGAAAACACCTGAAAGTAAGCATAATCGGATGTCATTATAAAAGAAACAAACAATGGAACAGCACACTTTCCGTAATAGTTGGGTAAACGTATTTAATTTTATTGATCCGATGAATAATAGATGCCGCTGTTTGGACGGCGTTATCGCGGGGTGAAATGATTAACGAAAAAGTCGATATGTAATATTGTTATTACGGATACATAAACCCACCACCCCAACCTTATATATATATATAGATATATTATTGGGGTCGTTTTACAAGTGGGAAGTTGAAAGGGATTTTCGTTCGGCTGCTTCGTTTCTTCTATGTTTCATGTGTATGTGTGTGTGATGTATTCGTCCCCCGTCGCGTCGCCTGTATTGGGGCATGGAATCTGTCGATATTCGAAATGAAACCGGGGAGAAAATGGAAAACTTAAAAAGAAAACACACAACGACCCCTGGCATTGTATAAAATCGTCATCCATTCCAAACAACATTATTATTCAATGATATTATATAATGTCGATCGTATATCGGGCGTGAGCAAAAAAAATATTACATATTTATTATATTTATATTCAATAATAATAACACATCGGATAAACAAATTCGAAAGCCGCCTCTTTATTCTCTTAAATCTCCGGAGTCATAACAATGCCCCATCTGCTCTACGAAATGTTATCTTTTCGGTTTCATTGCTTCGCTGTAATAATATTAACTTTATTATCTGAACGATTTATTTGAAATCGATTGCGTGTAAATGTTCGTAAGTAATCTTGCATACAATTGGATATAAAAAAACGTGATAAAGGATTGTAATGTATGTATGGTACAGTTTACATGTTGAAGCTTCAATTTATGTGCACAAACGCACTCATTTCTACAACCAAATCTATTTGTTATCATTACAAAATTGATTATATTCATAGCTTCGAACAGTGCGGATTCACTATAGTTTTGATCATATATTATATGATTATTAATAGATTACAACAAATACTGAGGTGTTTATGAATGAAGTAAGAAGTTGCGGTAACATCAATGAAGCCGATATTGCGTAACGACAATATCTCGGAGAATTTGAAAATAAATGGGGTTAAACAAATTCCTCGCCTCTGCGAAAACACACTTGTGCACTCGTCTGTAATTGACGACAACAATTATTAAAGCACATGTACTTGATTTACAAAGAATCTCAAAGTCACTGCTTTTCAAAATATTTAAATAAAGTCTGGTTAAGGTTGAATAAAAGTTTATAAAACTGTGTGCGTTTAAAGAGAGAGTGAATCGAGAACATTTTCAATGATTTTATTTTTTTTCTTTTGAACGTGATTAACCTTCTGTCGCTTCGTGTCGTATGAAACGGAATTAATGAGCACGTGAAAGTCCTACTTCTTTCTATTATTTTCGTAAATGCAACAATGAAGAAGTAACGCAAAGCCACGATAAAATAAACACAGTCTAAAATAAACTCACATTGGTGAAGAAGATATGTGTGTAAGGTTTCTCCTCGAATGGATGTCCATTTAGATACACGTACATTTTTCATTAACTCCGCTACATGGAAATGCTACATCCCCAGCTTTTATTCGCAAACACATATATCCATTAATGTATACATAAGTATGTGTAGATTCATTATAAAAGAAGCATGCGGAAGCTAATTCAATTTCCCACTAAACCTATCTAACGTGATGAGTGTTGTTTTGAATACAATGAATTTAAATATTTTGTATTCACGTAACAGGTCTTGGTTCCTAAACGGATATACATAACTATCATTTAACAACTTAGTGAAAACGATTTTCATCATTATTATTTTCAATACGTTTATGTATATTTCTTTCCCAAAAGTCGACTAAAAAACAAACATCGAGTCAGAAAACAACATATTTATTTAATGTTATTTATTTTAATGAAACTAAGATGATTTTGAAGTGCAGTAATGATTTCGACTTGTAAATATAAAAACTGCAAGTTTTGTAAAATTTTGGAAATACCGGAATTCTAAAACTGTTTTTTAATCGTTTTTTTTTGTTAATGTGCGTATTTGAACTTTTATAATTTATAAAATAGATGTTTTAGTTAAATATGTGTGTACATTCCAGAAATGAAATAAAATGCAAAAAGCGTTTGCAAGAAATTAGCGTAACTCGAGCTGCAACTAAGTCATATCACATGGAAACGACCTCCGTAGGTCAATCATATCTCTGACACTTATCTCGCTCGCAGTTAATTAGAATAATTCCGCTTACGAGCATAATTTTTTTTTTACTTTGAATATTCGTATCCTTTCTAGTCTCGGCTTTCCCGAATTCCGCTCCTATTTGGATTCTTTTTTCGCATTAGTCACTTATTAAAAAAAATTGAATTATTTGCGGAATGCGCCCTGCGAACTTAATTATGCCTTTAGGACTGTGCGGATCGTCGTCGCGCCGTGCATAAATCTCGCTCAACTCAACTCGAAAAAGCACTAATTAATTCTAACTTTGTTTAAAGTGAAAGAAACATGATCGATCTTGCTTTCCCGGAGGGCATACGTTCTTTATTTTTTATGTCGTATCACCCGACGGCACGCGAGACGCCGTTATGTAATTTCTCGTAATGTACGCCCGGACACATCGAGAATATGAAACAATGAATGTTTTAACTGTGTGTACACACACACACACAGCTTTGTTTTAATCAGATGTACTTTGCGAAAGATGGTTACTTTAACGTCGTTTCATAATGCTCAAGCTGTATTATTTTCATTGGCGATCGATCGGCTGAATTACATTATTATTTTTCATTGTTCTATTCAATAGATCCGTATGCAAATCGGGAATGTTTCCGGACAAGGAAACGCATGTTTATTTTTTAACTGAGTTCGGAGAGGACATGAACTTTCGGATAGACTCGAGAAAGCTTAATGTGAAATGAACATAAAAGGAAAGTGTCTGGAAGAGACGTCGTGGGGGCAGGATTCGACGAATGGCTGGAGACTACTAATCTATTTGATCCGAGGATCAAATGCGTCAAACATTTATAACTTTCGAAAATGATTTGAGCATGAAATTGACTATCCTCCCATCGAGTGAATCAGAAGAAGAGTCCTGGAATTCTTCAAATATCGATTACGCAATTATAAGCTTCCCTTTTTCGCTGAATAACAAAAGGAAAAGTTCATAAAAACACTTTCGATTTCCACTGAGAAATTGAATAACTATTAACGTGGATTTGATCTGAGCGCATTCTCGACTGCTACAAAGAATGTATCCATCCATATATATTATTTATGTAGAGAGGCATATTGCATAATCGGATAGTGAGAGATACCAACGAAATTCGAGTTTTCTCTTTCACTGTGGATCGCGCACAATAACACAAACGCTGCATTATCTTGCTAGAGATTACGCCATTATTGCAGCAGAAACACACGTACACACATTCGATTCTCTCCCTTCTCGTTCCTTATTTACTTACTAGGCGATAACGGAAGTTATTTTGTGCAGTCCGTAAACACGAGGGCTGTGTCCAAAAGTTCGCGCAAGAAATGCGATATTGATTTTTCAACTGTGGCAGGCAGGAACAAAAACGAAGGCATTATTTAATTAAATTTGATTGACACGACATATAGATGTTAGGTAATGCAAACAGTTTTGCCCTATTGTTTGCGTTACTGCTTATCGCGTAGGCATCGTGTGTGTGTGTGTGTGTATACGGATGTATGTAACCACATATAAATACTCGGGTATTAATTTCTCTCCCATTTTTTTTTGATTTCTAACAATGTGACTTTCGGCAAAACAGTATTATAACAACAAACAAATAGAAATGTTAAATGTAGTTGCATTATAATTAAAAGCGAAACGAAGACTGGTTTGTCTTTGATGTGGACAACATCAAACAGCGGATATTGTTGTTTAGAAAATGTCCGGACACCCATGACATCACGAAAATGTTGATACGCAACGCCAAAATTTAATTGGCTTCGGCTCCGGCATACTGTTTGCATGGCCGGCCGTTATTAAAATATATTAATTTTAAATTCGATTTGCAAATTGTCCGTGGTATAAATTGGTTTGCATTCCGAGCAAATAAATTATTTATCGGTTAACCATTTGCTATTCATCATCACTCAATGATGTCTTCCCATACCTGGCATTCTTCGTCTATCAATTTACAAATTCGCAGGCATTTGTTTCTACAATTAAAGCTATCGATGTCAAGGTTACGACGCCAACCAAAAAAATAAAAATACTTTAGCGTTCGATTAATTGAAGACGCTAACAGCTGTAGTGTAGATTCAAAGGCAACATTTAAATGCCAGGATCGATCACAATGGAACACATCTTCCGTTCCAGCAACGGCGACAAGTGTGACGACCTTGGTGGTCAAGATAACGGAAATATTATTATTCCTCTCCCATGCACGTTGAATCTTTCTCATCCAGCAATTTCGACCCATTGTAAATAACTAATAACATAAAATCCAATACAAAAATATTGGGAATTGAATTATTTATTGCAACCCTGTTACATTTAAAACTCATTTTCATACATAAAAAAACTGATGTTGCGAACGTTTAATGTAATAAAGATTATTAATTATATTACCGAAATAAATAACTTATTTAAAAGAATGTAAAACAAACAAAAAATCATTCTATTTACTAATAATAAACATGTTTATTATTTATTACTCGATTAATTTCACTTGCTAATTGTTACAACAATCTAGTTCCAAATGTTTAAATCAACTAATTATTTGTTTGTGGATAGGCCAATAAACATTGTTACAGTAATTAATAACGATTTAATTAATTCTCTCATATTTAAGTACAATTATGCGAAAACTTGATTGAATTTGTGAATAGTACGCGTTCTATGAACACGATATTTTTTTAACAAAAACTATTTAAATTGCTAGAAAATGTCCCAAAAAAAAATGCCATGTGAACCGAATAATTGAGTAACGTTTAAATAAGAAAAAAAACACAATTCATTCCAATTGATGAAACTGGTGTATATTAATGGTAATGAGTTGTAAAAAGCACATAAAATATGAGTACAAATGAGTACTAACTATTTGAAGGAAAAAAAACTAAAGAATATTATAACAGGTTAAAGTAATTGAAATTTACATTTTTTATTGTTATCATAAAATAAAATACAAAGAAATGATATGGAATGTTTATCTTACTTATTATGTTGTATTACAAAGTTGTTTCTGGTATAAATCATAGAAACTAACGGTAATGATATTGATTAGGTCAATTGGAAGTTTTATAATAATTATAATCGCTATCAAGTTCTAATTATGTTTTGTTGGATTTCCTTGCATCGTTCTCGCCATCATCATCATTATCGAGTGGGGATGATGATGATGATCATCGGGCAGCATTTTGGCGAGACAGTAACTAGATTCAGGGGCTGTATGCACGAAATGAAATGTTTGACGTCCAAATTGAGAGATGGAATTACAGAGTGAATTCGGTGGCGCACAACGAACGCAGAATCAGTTTTGGAAAAGGTAATGAATTCATTCATTTCTAATTTCGCGCCACGAAACTGTAGATGTTGAAGGGAAAGGGATGTTGCGGGGGCGGCGGCGGCGACGAGACCCGGTGTTTACAATTATCGGCGCGTTGATGTTTCTCGGTAACGGTTGACGGATCAGTTTAAAACGATTTCGGTCCATTTGTCACCCGGTCGATTTGAGTGTCCCGGGGCTAAAAATAGGGGGGCCGCCGCTAAGAGAAGAAACCCAGTCACGTGTCACGCTCATTCCCTTTGCATGCTCCTTCCTACATATATCTGTGTATCCTCGAGACGCCAAAAGATAAAAGATGCAAATCGAGCGGCTCAGATGATCTTATTACAATTTTTTTTTGCTCTCTCTCTCTCTCCCCCGTTTCGCACACAGTTTCTACCTGCAATTAAGTTGGAGGCGAGAGAGAGAAAGAGAGTGAGTGTGAGAGAGCTCTAGAGGGGGCGAGAAGAGCAGGCTAAATCGCACAGTTAACTTGTTAACGCTAATCGTAGTCGACACGTGAGCGACATCTGCTACGAACGACCGCCCACAGTTTACTTAAACAGACTCGTAGCAGTAAACCACTCAATATCACTACAACTGCAGACCAAAAAAAAAAGAACGAGAAGACTGAAGAAACACACACATACACACACACAAAACACGGAGCTCATTTGGACGTTTGTTTTCCCAATTGAGAACTTAATTGGAATTTATTCAAGCCCTCGAATCGATTAAGTCGTTCCCAGCCTTCGGCAGCCCCCATCCAACAGAGGGAAGAGAAAAAAGCAGCAACGAAAAGGGTGGCTCAAAACTAAACCAATATTTCAGCGCCGCAATAGGCGACTGACTCCCCCGCGAAATAATCACAATCAGGTATTATCGATTCATTTGTACGCCGCTTTTCCCGACCCCAAATTAAATATTCACCAGTTACATTACAGTTATTAAGCGATCCGAAATACAAATACGCTTATTATTATTATTACATCCTTTCGCGTGTAATGATTGAGAACTTACAGCCAATCGTTTGATACCATAAATACATATCGAAGTCTCAACGACCCCAAATAAAAGTTTAATTTCCATTCAAACTCGATTTCCAATACATTTTTTAATTCTATTATATAAATATTTACAATGTTTATTGTAATAAATAAATTAAAATCACTTTTAAACATGTAATTTCAGAACATTTTTACAATAATCAATTAAATTTACGTTATTTTTCATTATTATTTAAACAACTGTGAAACTAAGCTGTTTATATTGCACGTTACGTCTATTTACATTGATTATGATATTAACGATTTGCGGCGTTCCATACAATTGCCTTTCTCACAGTTTACAATTTACTATTTACTATTTTTTTCATATTAAACATCAAGAAAATTATTATGAAAATTTAATTGCAGACAATTTTCTAATTCGGTCGAAAGGAAACTCTCAAGTTTATTTACAAAACAAATGTTTTACAAATAATGAAAGGTGTATTTTGATTTTGCATTTCGCGTGAATTTCATAAAAGCCTCGGGAATTTTCCACGATTTGTTGGAATATATAAAGATTGTGCTTACATTTGAAACGCGAGTTTTCATATAACGTCAAGAAAGTTACGTAAACTTTAATTAAATAACGTTTTCAAGGTTTCGTACACACTTGTATGCTACATATACATTATTATACGTGGATTGAGGTTTCATTTTTTTTCATGAAAATACTCCATGTAAACAATTTCAATTAGTTAATTTATATAGATTTAATTGAAATTTCAATAATTATTTTTTTTTAGTTAATTAATTAATTTCATTCTGAAAACAGGTTATTAATTTACTCTGTAATTATAGACATAATAAACATAATTTTTATCATAAAATTGGAATTTCAATATTGTACATGTTGAACAAGTAGTAGTTACGTGACCAATTCTCCTTCGTCATCATTATAATCATTATAATATGTGATATGTATATAAAGATTGCAATAGAATAAATATTTTTTCAACAAGAAGTAAAAGTTCTATAAATATAATAATAACCAAGATTCAAACAGTTTTTCACAAATTAAATAATACTATTCTCCTGAATAACCGTAACAATATTAAAAGCTGCGTTTATGTAATGCAATTCACAACATGACATCTATTTAAGCGATAACCCGAAGATATAAATACCGTGCCTTTAAAGAATAATTATTAAATAAATCAACGTCACAACATTAAACGCCTAGCTTTCACAATCAATTACTCTATCGTATAAATCCCCGTGTCGATTTAACTATTACCAATTAAACATTACAAAATTCGAACGAAAACTAAAAACGGAAAACCGAAACACCTTTCAATTTTCCTGTAGATTTCCTCTCCGCTTCATTACATACCCTTTTCGAGCAAACAAACAAACAAGAAAAAGATAATTAAATGATATATCCTTGTGCAACGCAACGTTCGCAAACCCAATATTATGTCTCTTTGTTCTCCGACGATTCGAGAATCACTTTCAGGCACAATCGCTGCTCCCTAAATAATTCAAACAGGAAAAAAAAACCTTCCAGTATATCGATTGCGTAATGCGACCAATTAGATAATCCGACGATATCTGTTTTTTTTTCTTTTTTTTTTCACGCAATTATAGTTGCATTCCGTTAATTGGATCGATGATTTCGAATGGACACCGACCAGCCATTTTGGATTAGAAACAAAAATCGTGTTGCACATAATTGCGAAACAGTTCATCCAATTTTCGTTACTTTAGTTGACGTCATTAATTGTGTTTCGCTTATTGAATAATGAATCTGATTTGAGTGGAGCGCGTCCATTCCGAAAATTGAAAACGAAACTTATTCGTGACGAGTAAAGTTCAATTAACTTTGAAAAAAAGAAAAGTAAAGTAAAGTAAACTCGTAAAAAAAATATGCGAGGAGGCGCGCACACACACACAGAGAGGCCGACTCTCGGATAATAATTGTAAGCTCACTTCCAGCCGTAATTAGCGTAATAAGTTTAAAGCTCACTTCGTCCGAATTAGCATATACAAGGTATATAGGTTTATATGAGAGTTTCCTCTTTTTACGTATTATTAATCAATTCATTGTAATTAGCATCGAAATGATTTCGATTGATCGTTTATCTGTAATTAATAATCATCATTTATCGTGTGATAAAAGGAATTCAAGTAGAAATAAAAAGGAGTTGAGAAGATTAAGAAAGCATTCGGACAAGTTGCGCAACCGTTGGAATTAATAACTTTCAATTCGCGTAGTTCGATTGGAAAACGCATAAATGTTTATTCTCTGGTTACGATTTGATGGTCTTTCGAAAACTTTATTTAAATTTCAAATTAATTGTCCGAAAATATTTGTCAAATTTGAGCTTATCGCGCGTCACTTGATGACAAAGGATGGATCGTGGTAATAATACGCGTACGACGAAAGCTCGTCGTTCCTTCCTCTCCTCTCCTTCAATCGTCGCTGGTCCGAGCGAAAAATTTCGAAATAACTTACCCGAAGGAAAAATAACTGCAGGAATTCCCCTTTTCCTCCTTTTTTGTGCGGCTGCTGGCACAATTCACTCTTATTTTGTTGCCTTGTTGATATGATCTGTCCAGTTATTTGAATTTCGCTTTTCGTTAATCCTTTGTTGGATGCATACACGCGAAATTGGCACAGAAAGTTCGAGAGTTTATTTTTATTGTGTATGTGTGTCTTCTTTTGTAAATAAAATAGTTTAAACAAAAACAAAAAAAAAGAAAACAACAAAATAATGTTTAATGACGATGGGGGCAAACACAAATGAAACACTTGTTATTGTTTATTGGATTACATTCACTATTTTATTTATTTTGAGGGATTATTTTCGTTCGCAGCGCGGATATCACTCTTTATGTAATTGGTAAATGATTTATTCAGTGGCGTGCGGTCGGGCAGGGGGGGTGTGTACGCTGTGCGTGCGTGCGACTGAGACAGAATGATGTACTACATATATATATGGATATATATGTTGGTGTGGGTGTAAGAGAGATAGAGATGGTTATCGAGTGCGAGGTTGTGGTTGTTGGAGTGAGTGTGAGTGAGAGAGAGAGAAAGAGAGGATCGAGTGTGACGCTGGCAAGCTCTCCACTCGACTCGACGTTCGGGACACGACTAGCACGACTATACTCTGGCAGAAGAGATAGAGAGAGGATAGAGCGCAGCGATCCGGTGTGTTCGGTAGAAAATACCGAGTCTCGCCAATCTACGGCTGTACTGGGTTGCCTTAACTCTCTTACTCGATACTGCTTTCCGCGTACTCCAGAGCTACGTGCGCTGGAAGTAAGGTTAGATCCTTTCGCCGTTACACGAAGCACATCGGGACAGAGCCGAAATTCACCTCAATACTTGGTCCTGATCCTCGTATAGCGCGCGCGATGTATCGAAAACAAAGTGGGCTACTATACTAGATGATGATACGATATTTATTTATTTATTTATTTTTGCCGTGTATCAATTATCTTGTCAGGAAATCGGACTACCGCAGAAAGGACGGACGAAACAATCAGGACGAAATAAAAGCACGCTCTCGGTGTAACGAACAGGGTCTTTTCGCACGTTTATCTCGCAGGATAATTTCGTCCGCGCTCGTCCGAGATTAACCCCCCCCATCGAAATGTCATCGATATTTCTGGCACAATCATCTCGAAAATGTATATAAAATCCATTATTAACTCATTCCGCCTTGTCACAATAAACTTTCTTTATTGGCTTCGCCGTTCCGATACGTGCATTCATTCGCCAAGGCAATCCCCCAGTCCAGCACAAATGCTCAAAACATGTTCCTAATAGAATCCTACAAATTTTTTAAATAGTTTTTTTAATATATTATCAATCAATGCTACTGTGCAAATTACAAACAAATTCCTATAAGTATTAATCAAATGTCGTTAATTAATTTAAACTATTTTTGATATATTTTTTGTCAATGGAAATAATTGGTCTTTTTTCCTTGGTATAAATAAATAAATAAAAAACTTGTAAAACAAGAATCAGATTATGTTTACCAAATAAAGTTTTGTAAAACAACATTACAAAAATTTGCGTCATTATTTTGATAGGTTTCGCTTTTATAATTTTGAAATTTCCAAGAATCCATCCCTTAGCCGAATTGGGGTCACAGGATTTGAAACAACGTTATTTTTTTAGGCGGAAATTAAATATTTATCATAATTATTCCACCGTTAATAGTAATTAACTAATTTATATGCAACAAGTTTATTGTAAATTAAACATTTTTTTTATTCTTCTTTTAAAATGTAATGTTTTCTGGAAACTTTTTACAAACTAAAATTACAAACGAAAAAAAAAAAACAAATCTGCATCAATATAACGATTAAAGTGATTATTAATTATTTCATAATTAGTAATGAGTTGATCAAATATGAATAGTCTATAATTACATTATCAAATTAAAATAATTCAGTTACTTCCTTCAATTCTCTTTGTTGTAAAACACAATTAGAAGAAGTAACAGGATATATTTGGGTGTCGGTAATAACGGCAAATTAGAAGAAAAGAAATAAAGACACAGTGAAATATTACTCATTCAAAAGTATTAATTGAACAATAAAAAGTAAACAATCTAGATATATATAAAATGTAAGGAAATTGTAAAAATGTAATATATAATAAAAAAAAAAAATCATCATGTATTTCATACTTTTCTTTTGGATGTAATTATTTATGTAAGGGCTTTACTATAAAGCAACAAAAAATTGAAAACAATTTAAAAATTGTATGCAGAAGTTCAGACGATAATTCAAATGTGTTTTAAGTCTAACTTATGAGAAATAACAGGACTTTTACAGGTTTTGGTTTTAGAAATGTTTCAATTCACAGTAACGGCAATTCAATAGAAGAACTAGATTCTAAACAAATTACAAAACAAAATTAATGTATGTAGCTTTTATTTTGAATGCAACAATAATGAAAAAATAAATAATAATAATTATGAAATTATGAATTTTCTCTGTTTGAAAATAATTTAAAATATTGTTAATAAACTGTTTAAATATTATTATTAATTAAACCTATATAATTAATTAAATTAATTATCATTTACAACAATGTTATATAAATTGATAATTAGTAATATTTATTCTATATGTTATTACGTTTAATTTAAGTTATAGTAATTAATTAAATATTCAAGATCTTCGTACAATCCATATCTTATGAACAATCTGAATGTATGGCTTTAGCAGTGCGTAAAACTCGATGAAACTAAGCCGGTGATCGATTATTATCGTACTAAGAAACTGGTAAAAATAATAAACGGAATAAATAATAGGGTTTTGTGAATTATTTGAAAGTTCGTTTAGGCCGCCGGACCTCTTCTCGTCGCAGCGTCTTCATAAAGTAAAGTTACGCGGAGTTACTTTTAGCCCTTTATTTATTGTGCTCCTGAGCTCTTCGGCTACCTTAATCCGCCATTATATGTCCATTGAAAGAAGTATGCGGAGGAATATTCTACACAATTGCAGAAAACCGTGCAGTGGAGAAATGCACGGGACCGGATGGTCTCGGGTCTTCGACTTGAGAATATTCCTCGTCGAACACACGTTGCTTAAAATAATAAAATAAATTGCGCATTTATCAGTTCATTTTGATTTCAATGAAAGCATAAAATACTTTTTATAATAATTATAATTTGTAATTTTTAATGATATTAATGTAAATTGATTTGGAAGTTTACAATCGTTTATAACAAAAAAAAAATAAATGTGTGCTACATATAACATTTTTTTTAAACCTAAAGCACATCCGAGAATCAATAACACAAGGGGCGGCTCGTGTTTGCGGCTCAGAGTAGGGTCCTCTTTTGAAAAAGGGAAAAGGGGGAACGGAGCGGAGCAGCAGTTATCTGCTCTCGCCCAATTTAAGTAAGAGTTCGGCATCCGAGATTTCACGGTCTCATGCCAAATTATCATTTTACGATTCATACATATCACCTTGTACAGATGCGAATGCTATTGCTGTGAATATTGCTTGTGACTCGGTAATGTTGCTCATTGCGTTGGCATGCTCATAAATAGTTCATACGGAGTCGAGGGGATTGCATTGTCGTCATATGAGTTCTCCCATGTAAAAACTGGCCTATAATTAGATTCCTTCTCTAAAGCCATTTAAGCTCTTCGACAACTTCACGAACATCCTCTGGGCTAGAGCTACCTAACTCCCTACGTTGCTTTTATTATGTCACCGCGTGTGTTTACATTCCATTGAACACCTCGTGTTTAAACACGCCACTCGGGCATACTTTTCTATAGACAATCGTATCAATACGAAGATGGATATTCTAAATTGAATATTTGTATCAAATCTTTTGACTTTTAGTCAATAATCTGTACACTTGAGAAATATATAGTTACGTAAAAGAATAACTTCTTCCTAATACGTTGCGTCATCGTTATTGATATTTATAAATCTAAATTCGACAAGGAAAGGGCTTTTTATTTTGATAAATCTCACTCAAGAACATTATCAAATCAATGTATAATAAATTATTTGATTAAATAGTTTACAATGTATCTAGCTGGTTTATAAACTAGCCAAACTATACTTCTACTTCACTCAATAAAAATTTCTTCAACGATTATTAACTAAAAACTAACATTATCATCAGCAGTTAATAATCCAATATTCATATTTAAACAAAGATGATTGTTAATCTAATCTACTTTTTCCGTATAATAATCTAATCTATGAAAGAAAAAAAAAAGTTTAATGTATATTTGCTTAAAGATAATGAAATCTGTAAAATTTGTAAAATCTTTGTTTAATTTTATGAAAATTACAAGTTAAAAAAATACAATTAAAATTATTAGCAAAGAATTTTTGTTTTTAAATTAAGAATGCAGTGAATTAAATTACATACCATTTGTTTCATTTCATTTTTTTTTTCACTGTGCGTTTGCTACTTTTACCATAAATCGTATCCAATGCCTGGGTTGCTAGATTTCACAAGCAGATCGTGAAATCTGGCAATCCTGCCTACTCGCTTCCATCGCTGACATTGCGTTAGAAAGCATTTAATTCTACTGAATATTAATTTGATTAAAATGTAATATCTAATGCTCACCTTCAATACACTTATGAATTTAGTCTGTGTCCTGTATAATAAAATAATATTACATACGCTTAGGTTATTTACGTATAACTAAATTATGTTATTTATTCATATACACACAAATATATGATAAACAATTGATAAAGACAATAGATAAAGTGAATGAACTGTTTATTAGGTATTTGGATTGTTTTGTTGGTTGGTAGTCGTTTTAAAACGTTATATTTTGGGGACATTCTCAGCCGTGTCTACTAGGTAAGAACTCTCTTTATGGCCTTTCACTTGTTATACTCCTAAGAATATTACAGATCTTAATCCAGCTTCGTGTACACAACTGGTATACAAATAGAGTCTTCTCAAGGAGATTATGTGTTAATATATATCTACGCATGTATACAAATAATTTCGTCGCATTTCGATAAGTAAAATCTAATTAAATGGACACAATTGAAAATAATATCTTTAATGAAGTAGTGGTTTTAAAACAGTCGACAAATGCAAACTGTAATTAGAGCGTAAGCTGTGTTGGAAAGCAACGCGCTTAACTAACCGATAGAAATTGTACGTCGCTTTATTGAGATAAAGCTCTCAGCCTCACAATGGCATTTGTTTTGAAAGGAAATTGAAGTTTAGGGGTTGGTAGGGGGGGTTGAGGCGAGAGGGATGCCGACCCCAGTCGCTTTTCCGACACATTGCTTTCGATACAGTTCGTATCATCATATAAATTATGATCATGTAAACCAAAGACAGAAATAATTTTCCGTTTTTATTATTTTTTTTCATAAAACGATCGAATCTTCAATTGTATGAGAATTTATGTACTACCGCCGCTCGTCTCGTCTGAATCTGGCCTATATCTCGAAAACATATCAATCTTTACAGTAGGATGAGCACATTTGAGGGATAAAAGAGAAGGAAAATATGTGCGTACACTTTACGAGAAGACAGAACTCGATTTAAATAAAATCAATATATTGTGAACGTGATAAAATTTTGATGTTGTTGTAAATAATATAAAGAGGAAATCATAGATTAGAGATGTTTTTGTAATTTGATTCAGAATAAATATGTATAGAGCAGGGTAAAGCCCTTTCCCTTATATAGTTGAACCATTCAATGTAGTATTGGGGTCTACTCGTGGCCAACTCGCTCGCGCACTGCCTATTGTTACTACCACCCTTATGTATGTCTAGTGTTGTTGGGTTCAAGATATATAGAGGTTGCGGACCGACCGTAGGTAGTAGCAATGAACAATCCACTGGAATTCACTATAGATGTAATCATAAATGAATATTATATTCCAGATTTATGACGAAATCAAAGAAAACATACAATTTTATCCATAAACTACTTAATTAGCTTTAAAAAAACTATCTCAGGAAGATAATGTAAAATCTAAAGTTTAAGTTAAAAAGACTTCAGTAGATACAAATATGGATAAAGAAGAGATTTGAATGGTACGAAAAGGGGACTGGATTTTCGTAAATAATTATATTTAGACCAATAGTAAAATCTCAAATGTAAGAACTAACTGTCACTTCTTTGCAAACTCTAAACAACTTGTTAAAATGACATAAACGCAGTCAAAAGTATAAACTATTATAGTTGTTAATATAATTGAAGTATGTGTTAAATGTCAGTATTAGCATTCAATTAACATAAATTTCTTTTAAAAAACATGGATATAATTATTATTTTGGAAAATTATCATTAAAGAATCAGTGTAAATTAATTATTTTTTTTAGCAAGTCCTGTATAATATTCATTGAATGCGAATTGAACATTTCTAAATGCAAAAGTTAATTAAATAACTTATTTGGGCTGAAAGATTTCGGTCGAGTGCCTTTTGGCCCGAGTGGAGACAATACAAATTTATAAATGAAAACTTCTTAAAAAATAGATTATTACAATTGAATCATCATCTTTCAAAGAATTTGTATCAATGAGTGTACTTCAGGAATATATACAATATTGTTGTAGTATCAAATAGTATTAAATTTATTGAAAAATAAATAAATTATCGATCATCAGACTGTTAACCAAGTTTACTGTGTGAATGAATGTAGCGTTAAGAGTTTTATCTAGCAAATTGAAAACTCTCTTTTCTTTACTCGTCGGTTGTCAAATCGTATTGATTACCCAATTCAAGTATAATCTACGCTACACGTTGTTTAACTATGCTTTAGAAATGAATAATATTCGATGGAATTGAATATAAAACTACGAATAATTAAAGTAAATAAATACTACAAATTATTGCTTACATTGATTTATATCGTTACATTAATTAATACCAATTCATTTCTATAATTGTTATTTATACACGTGCGTTGAAATTGACATGTAATTTTACGATTTAATAGATATTCAAATTATTAGTGAGAAAATCATACATTTAAAAGTTGTAAAAAATTAAATATACAAATTAATGGTTGTGCGACCTTTGCATTAAAATTATATTATCTATATCTGTGATTATCAGGACACCTAAACTGCACTCGCCTGCGGTGAATAACTTTTGTTATCTATAGAGTAGAATTTACCAGCGCACATACACTTTAACGTGTTAAATACGATTATTATTATTGTGATACACATGTTCATAACATAGAAAAAATCTATAGTTACGTTAATTAAGCGACAAAGATTTCTGATTATTTCAATAGATTCCCACGTAATGGTTTAAACGCATATAAACGGGTCGGTGGTATTAAATAAGGATTGTTGTATAAAGCTTTCGAGATTGATGGTAAGCTGGATAGCACGGTCTGACAAAAGCAGCTAATCGATAAGAGTTTATTTCATGCCTACTTAGTGCACGTTGATTCTATATTGTGTGCCGTAAATTCACGAGCGAGCCAATAAATAAAGTAATTTTATCCGAAATCAAATTCGCATGCAAATGACCTAATTATTATTACTATTCTTTTTTTCTTCTCTAAACTACTTCTACGTTATTAATACGTATCGATTTTCAACGGCTTCGCTTCATTTACTGAGACAAATAGTTGATTAATTATAAAAGCGAATCGTTCAAAAGTATCATGCAAAAAGATTAATTACTGTTGAAAAATTGGCAGCGGAAATAAATGCTGGTTAATGAGATTACCATCATTAATTGTGGAAAGAATAGAATTGAATTGTTCCAATTCACTTTTATTTCGTGATTTATACAATACCGAAACATTTTGTCTGAGGACAGAGAGAGAGAGAGCTGCGAAAAGTCTGCAGATCAAAGACTATTGATTTTAATAAAATCCGTTGCCTTTTACGAGGGGAGAACGAAAATATTTTCAAAGATTGTCGGAATTTATTTACCATAAAAGCCATGATAAAATATAGAAATCGCTGTGTTCAAAAAAATATATTATTATATAATACTTACCTTTTTTTTCATCAAATATGTGTGTTTATTTATATGCGACTAAAAATTTTCAATAATTCATGAACAAGAAAATGAATCAATAACTGTTTGTTAAATTTTCTTTATAATGAAATGTTTATATGTATGAAATAAAATGAGCCGGCCGATTCAAATACAAATGCACAAGCAGTTTAATTTATTGAATAATAGCCTCACAATTCAATGACTGAAACGTTTCAGCATACTTGATATACTACTTAGTTTCAACTAGGTAATATTACAATCACATTAAATTCTGAAAGAATTTTCTCTGAATATGAATATTCCCATTCAAATTAATATCTATAAATAAAATTAATTATAAATCGTTAATATTTTAATTACCCAAAAAAAAGCTATTGTATATTGAAATATAACGTATCATATATAAAAGTTAAAACAAAATTGGAAACTCCCATACTTCTAAAAATATAACTGATAACGCAATACAATTATCTATACTTATCTCTGTAGTTTTCATAAATAACGTTGATATCCAGTTAAAGGGAAAATATTGAATGCTGTTAATCCACTTATTCAATATTAATTTCCTATAATATGCATGTGATTAGATTCTTCGTTTATATCATAAATTTTGTAAATCGATTAATAATGTGTCCTTGACTATTTGAAACCGGACTAATCGAGTAACTAAATATGTATAAAAAGAAACCGCACAGACTATGGATTTGTTGAAATTTTTAGTCAAGAAACTATAATTGTATTAGAAAAGTATGTATTTATATTGGAGTATAAGTAGTTGTTTGCATCTGAGAAATAACATAGTTTAAAACGCGTTGAGATATATAAATATGTTTGGGGAGAAATGAGACGAATGAAATTAATCCCGAAAATCTGGGATTAAGGGGTGGCAGTCGTCTCCCTCGAATTCATTAAATTGAAGGGAGCCACTGCCGCAAGCCCTTAAAAATTAGGGGCTTCTCGACTCGAATAAGGGAAATGTTAGACACGGAGGAAAATGAAGTAGAAATAAAGAAACGCGTATAATATTGCATTTGGAACGGCGTTCCTCATCGACCGCGAAAAACGACGACTGTAAACAGTTCGGTGCGGAGTTCTATTAAAATTCTAGCACATGGCAATAATAATAATAGAAACGCAAATAAGTGGTGTGGCATTCCTTTCCGTGCAAGGAAAACGCGAAGAGGTTTTGCTTTTTCGATAAATAAGTGTAAATAGGAGAAATGATTCGGGAACTAATGTTGTATAAATTGGTGTAATCTGAATACCAACGGGACGGGTAATGAGGGAGTAGTTAAAGTTAATTGTTTGGGCGATGAAGAAATGCAACGAAGAGCTGTTACCGAGTTTTTGGTAAGCGGATTTAATGTAATCGATGGGGTTTTTGTATGAAGAATCAAAAAATATTTTGATGTACTCGATGAAACAATATCTAAATCCAATTTCCTACGGAATCGAGCGCAAGGAATTGTAGAAGGAGGCAGTTTTAATCACTCTTCAGAGGAAAGGCATATCTTGGTGGGCGAGCATAGTGTTGTCGGTGGGTTGCTGGAACGCGCGCGATAACCGTCCTTAAATAGAGTGCGTTTAACGATCCGACGGGAAGAGGACGCGTGCCCTATGGGGGACAAAAGAGCAACAAGGACGAAGCCCGGTTTAGGGGGGGTCGCAGCAGCGGAGGAGCGAGGTGGCAGCAGGTATAGACTCTGCACTAAACTAAACTGAAGGGGACCGTTACACGCTATACCTCTATATATATGTATGGATGTATATATGTATACTTATATCTATGTAGCACGTATTAACGCGCTTACAAAACACACATCCACACACACACACAAAACGTTATGGCGCCCCGAATTGATTATCACCGATATTCTATAGATAATTACGCATCTTTATTACCTTTTTATTTTTATAGTTATACATCATTAACGCACTCCATTTGCTCCATCAATCAAACTCAGATATCCACTTACCTGACATTTGCATACAATATATCCGTTTTAAGTCAAAACATATGCAGTGACCAATTTTAGCGATTAATCGCACCGAGGAATTTCCGAAAGCAAAATCCAATATGAAATCTAGACGCACGAAACAATCCATCACATGATAGTAATATTTTCACAATTATTATTTATAAACTTAGTTGTTTTATCTCTCACTATATTGTTAACGAATCGAGATAAAAAAATAATAATAAAATATACAAGTAAAGTGACTCACCTCTCGATCCACCGCTTTTATATGTTCATCACAATTTTCTCATTTCCAGCTGATATAACAAACTGCGATGAGCGAGTTGACATAATCGAATACCTGATGACTCTCATAAGTTCTTGTCTAAAGGGGGAAAACGAGCAGTGTGACAACGCCGAGACTCGCATTTGCCGGCTTACCTACCTACGAATGAAATAAATCAAATCTTAAATGAAATAGAAAAGAAACACAATTAAACACTCAACATATTTCAATCATTCAATAATGAATATTTTATTAATTGCAAAAAATACTTAGAAATATTCCAATCAATATGTTAATTATTTTTGTTATATTCAAAATATAACTTTGAGTAAATAATTTGGAAATCTTATGTTAAATTAAACGAAAAATAGTAAATTCTTACCTTAAAATGTTTAAATATAATCTAATAATACACATAATAACGTAATGTACAAATTTTTCAATTTCATATTGACAAATGTCATACAGGATACTTGGATTATTTTACAACTAAAGTAGAAGTTTAAAATAAGTGAATGGTTAACTCAAATGTAGATTAAATTTTGATTTCGTTTTATTTTTAACAAAATCCTTGGTTTGATCATTTCGTCTGTGTATTTTATTCGCTCTTTCCTACGTTGATTCGAGTCTTTCGGCTGGTTTCGGATGTGTGTTTATTTTAATATAAATAAAGGGTCCTAAGTGTCTGCCGGTGGGCGACGAATTTGGGTTCGCTGACCGCATCAACTATAAACAATTCAACCCCAACTTATCACGCAGTATATACACATTGAAGATTGAATCTCCGCGCACGAAGAAATAGAAAATATAATGCAGAACGCCTTCGGGGGGAATGCACTTCATTCAATATACTGATAGTAATTGGGAATGCAATTAGTTAGCAATAAACGTACATCGTAGGTAATCATTCCGGGAATCGGCATCACACAAGAACGCATCCAGTTTCTTGAATCGAATTGCATTAAATCACATAACTCCAACAATATTTAATCTCCTCGTGTTAAACGTGATCATCGATAAACACACGCAAAAAAAAAAGAGAATACAAACAGGTTATAATAGATGTTATCATCGTAATCTGTTAAATAGACGGAAACTGTTCAACCCCCAATTCGGTGGAAAATCAAGAGGCGTACGGAATCGGGGCAGCGAGGTGGCCAAATGTTTTTATTGATTTCAACATGTAGCAGCAAACACCATTATGGAGTGTATACGTTTCCTGTGCATGAAGAGCACTTCCTGTTTTAATACTAAAAAAAATAAAATAGGATATATATATATTTCTCCAGTTTCTGAGGGCAATAAAAAAAAGTGGAATCTTGCTTCACCCTCAAAATCAATACAAACACAAAAACGAGGGCCGACGTCTCTCCTATCTGCAGGTAGTCGGGATTTCAACAATATTAATAATTAGTTACGAATTCCGAAAGGTTTCTGATTCCGCTGCTAAATGAATATGAATCTATCGTATTTCGCATTAGTAATATTATATATGAAATGATAATAATAATAATATCGAAACATACAAATACGCTCATTATTCGGCATTTAATGAATTGACCGCTATCGCGTTGCTAAAATACAGTTGTTTAATTAAAACGCGATATAAATTTAAATAATATTCGGCAATAACATTTCGACAACAAATAAATCAATTGAATGCAGCAAAGTGCGTACACTATTTAACGTTCATTTGCGTTCGACATGTGTTTGCAATTAGATCACTTCTGTTCCATACTTTTTAGTTTATGTTTGTGAGAATTTTCACAGATTTTTCCATTTGCACTACATTCGAGAGATGATTAATAATAGGTTCTTGTTTCTTATTTGTATTGAATTTACATCGATTTTACTTAATTACTGTTATTATCTGCTCTCCAATTAACTGGGCAGATTCATTGATGTAATAGAATATTAACAAATATACATGCATACAAGTAAAGTGCAGTTTATAGATAATATTTTGTAGTGGAGTAAACATTAGACAATAGGAGGAAACAACATTTATGATGCTGATGTCACATCACATATCCATTGCTTTCTTATTACTGCAATACTAATTGCATGATTGTGTGAAATATGCAAAATAAAGGAAATTATGTCTTCAGTAGTTATCCATCAACAATCACTTGTTGTTTATCTATTTTGGACAATGGATCATTCACATGAATCTTTCGAGGGAGGGTTTGTCCCCTGCGTCTGTTGTCCCTTTTGTAATATCCCCTTTTTGTAGCGGCCATCTTCCGTCGGCCAATTTTCTAGAAAAAAAGTGTTTACAATCTTCGTGGTAATGAAACGTTATTGAATCTATTTAACAGATGCTTTCTTTTCACGTTTTACTTGCCCCGTTTATTTATTGCAGTAATATAATCTTTAGGTCAGTACAATTATATAGAACGAGGTTGAAAATCACTGTTTAGATTATGTAGCCTGAAATATCTTCCGACTTCTTCATTGCAATTAATACTAAATGCATAATGCTTTGTTATTTATTTATTTTGAAGAAAATAAAGTAGCTGGAATTATCCAAGTATGAATAACAATTAAATTAGATTAGATCAGAACTGATAAGGCGTTGTTTGCATACTCGTGCACATCTAGAAAGACTGCTAATGCATACGAATTGTTATGTAAACAAATAGAACCAGGCGTGAATAAACAACAACATTATAATGAAACAATGCAAAGACTTTCATGGATACTCCGAATTGAAACACTTTTATAAACATATAAGAGACTTCCATCAAGGTTTCTAAACGATGCTTTTTGTACAAACAAATGTAATCGAAACCATCTCAATATTAAGGATAATTTACTTTGTGAGTAAAGTAACTCTTTTATCCAACGAGGATAATCACTAAATTTGGATTTGGTAAATTTTGGTTATTATTTATCAAATTATTTTAGGTCAAATTAGCAGAAAATTAGATTAGGAGTATTCAGGTTAGATTAAATTTGCTTTTATACATAGTTGTGTTATCTTGTGTTTTTATTCGTCACTTTCGCTTTATCAATTGTAATTCTTTGTTAAATAATTATAAAATGAATTTAAACAAATAACATAAAATTAATTAATTAAATGATACATTCTATTGTAGGTGATACAATAATTAGTGTTTCTAGAAACAAAGTTTATGTCAGTTGTATACCAAGTTTAGAATTTAATTGTATCACATAAACGGTATTAAGAGAAATACATCTGCAATGAGATACTCATTGTCAATGTATTTCTATGAGTAAAGAGTATAATTTGTAAAGAATGTGATGTTAATCAATTGAAATGTTTAGATGATAATGAACATGTGTAAGTAATATATTGAGATCATCAAAGAATTGATTTATCTGATACTTGTAGGACTTTTAATGTAGAATATAATGTTTTATTACGTGAACAATAGATTTTTTTTATATATTTACGGAGTTTAAAGTGCCACAGGTGTAGTTGTAGTAATGGGAGTGCGGGTAATTCTCAGAACAAGTGTAAAGTGACCACACACGTGCAGTTTAACTGTAAGATCTGTCTGTTAGTTTCAAAGGTATTTTAATACTTAAGAATCTTTTCTCTTACAAATATTAACAAATAATTTGGACAAAGCAAGAATATTCGAATTATCGTTGCTTTCAACTAACAGATCTGTTAGTATTTCTGGCATCATTTGTAAAAAATGATATCGTGCACTGCAAGTGCATGTAAATCTGTACCCGTGTGACTTAACAATGGGGAATTCTGGATCGGTGCTGCGAGGATACGGTTGCAATGTGTGACAACCTTAAGACTGAATCACGAAATGTAGTAATTTACATATATCACAGTATAATTACTATACACAATAGATGACAAAGGGGGTTGTAGTGTGGAGAAGCCCATGTCCCCTACATTATATTGGCTTCACCCTAATAGAATGTTAGAGAATTATTAGCTTCAATTGTATCCTTCGAACCTTAAGAGTGAAAACTACTCACAATACAATATTTAGTTTTCTGTATATATATATACTTTTTAGGTCCATATTTAACATCTGCCCAGTAGTGAATATCGATAAACTATCACTTTTTAGCTATATACATGATCGTTGCTCACCCTTATTGGATTTGGATATGTATTGGCTTTTGTGTGAAACGAATCAGAGTAAATTTCAATCTGTTTGTTAACAGTAAAGAATTAAAATATATAGAAATGAACATTTAGTTATTATTTTATTTAACGAGTTAATTATTCAATAAATGAATGTGAAAGCATGTTTTAATAATTAAATAGATCTGACTGATCCCATATTAGTGTAGCGAAGAAACCTTTCGTGACACGGACATTTTCCACTTAATCGATTCAAAGTCTCCACCCTAATAAAACAATACGAATAACACAAAAGTCATTTAAAAAAAAATATTAAGACGAATTGTAAAATATTAAACGTGACCTCAATGTTGAAGGAGAGTAAGTGTATAAATAAATAAACTCAATATGTTTAAGAGCGCTTTTGCTTTAAACTATAAACAAATCGTTTGTGACATTACGAGAGTTACATCTGCATTGTTTTTGTCGCACAACGAATCCTATTGCAGCTTGTCCATTTTTTGTTTGTTTTGTAACGATAAATAAATCCATACAAATTTCAAACTAGCCGTAACAATAATAAATGTCACTTTCACCGTGTAACCTATCCGGTGAGAAGAAAAATAAGTAGAACCAGGATTTATGACCACTTATAAATGCTATAGTGCAAAAAAGAAGCAAATTTTAAAATTATATAGAAATTTGTTGTAATGATTATTTTTTTTTATCAGGAAACGTAATAAATAAACGTGGTTTTGGTCAGTTATTGCGGAGATAAGTGTGAAAATTACTGAAAATACGCCTGAGAGAATGTGTGTGTTTTTTTTTTGCAGGCTTAGGGGCATCGGGGTTGGTTTGTGTAAACTGCTAATTCTGGTGTGAATTTTTAACATATTGATGACGAGAAGGGGAGAGTTCTTGGTTGTGTTACACAAAATGCCGTTCCGTTCCATAATGTTCTGTGGGGTGGTTTTCGGGATTGACCGGAGCGGAGCGAGAGCCGTTTGTGAAATTAATTGTCTGTGCGTTAGAGCGTCACGTGACCGGGCGTTATCTAAATATGGAGAACGTTCCGTTCCCGCTCGCCCTGTCTGTCCGTCCGTCCGTCCCTACCACGACCAAAACGCCCTCGCTCTTTGCCCTATTCATAAACAAATATAGATTACATCAGGTGATTAATTGTCGCTACTGAATATAAAGCATAGCTCATCGTCCCATAGAGATATACGTGCTTCTAATTGTTTTATGATGAAACATTAAAATATCGACCACTTTGATTTTCAAATAACCAAGTATTATTACTCGTATAGTGAAACATATTCAAAAGTAGACAAGTTTTAAAAACGATGTAGCAGGCGCGCAATCCGGGACTTCTCTTCTCATTCTTACTGTTCATTTTGCTCGTTAAGCGAGGTTCCACTGTATTTGTAAATAAAAATAATAATTAAAATGTTTTCATTGCTTTTACTTATTATTTTCTATGTTTGTATACTGCTTTAATTTTCAAATAGTTTAAGACAATATTCATTGTACTGGATTCACTATAGTAAAAATAGGCTTACATTCTAAAAATATTACAATAATTGTTAATAAATTTACTGATTTTTATTTATTAATTTCGATTTCTCAAGTTGTTACTTGGACATATGGAGAAAAAAAATCTTTGGATGTGTTTTAAAACAAATTAAAATTAAGTGTGCCAGTACTTTATACATGTTAAATAAATATATTGAAATGAAAAATAGAAATATAGAGAAATGTTGTAGTAAAAGTAAAATTATTCACTTTCATCCATTAATTAAATAATAAATAAAAAGATTGAAACACATTGGGAGTTGACAGATCAATAATAGTTTTAAAGATAAACCTGATGAGGAAGATACAAATGTGAACATTGAGTAAATTTAAGATCGCGGTTGACAATAGATGGATAATCTTTCCCGTTGGAGAGTTTATCATTATGATGATTTGAACATTAATAATTACTTAAATCTATATAGTAAATCTAGTGGTTTGCAACGCTCAGCCTATTTGTAGTTTCACTGTTGTCGAGTAGACCAGAACATTAATATGTGACTCCAGTCTATCTTGGTATCTACTACTAAATGTTGGTATTGTATCCTAGACCATATCTATATGAAGATCTTCGTGTATTTGTTTATTCCTGACAAACCATGTGGCCCCAATAATATTTCTTAGACATTTTGATTTGAACCTTTGTATCTTCGATTTACTGGCCGCACCCCACAATTAGGTACCATACGTCCATACTATTAATAATTCCGACTTTTTCCCTAGAAGCCAGCAGAGTTTTCTAAACTTTATTTCTAATTGCTCCCTCTTAGCCTGAATATGATCTTTTCAGGTGAGTCTTCTGTCTAGATGCATGCCTAGATATTTGACTTTTATTGCTTTGGGCAGATCTTGTGAAGGAAATATGAGTAAGAGTAAAAGATATGAGCTGAGGAATATAAAGGATGGTGTAGTGCTAAAATATTAACGAAAGTTTGATATAAAGCATACGAGGCAAAAGCGGAATATATTAATATTAAATTGAAGTGAAAATGTTACAATAATAAATAAATACAGAGGACAGGGAATGGATAATGTAGGCAGTAGCATGATACGATGCAATTAACAGGAGCAGTTCTAAAGAAACAAATAACTCGTGAAAAATAAAAGCAAATCCATATCTTATATCTAATGAACGTTATATCTTTACATAAAGATGGACAAAATATAATTCTGAATCACGTTTTTTTTTGTCTTGTTAATCCAAATCAACTAAAATTTAATTTGTTTTGAAATTTATAAACCGGACTAATCGAAGCAGCGTACACAAAATATAAATTGCAATTATATCGAGTATGCTTTAAAAATAAAAGACAATTTGTTGCTTGAAGAAATCAAGTGGCCTTATGATAATATTTAACATAATAACCTCATAATGTAAATGTATTTAGTACGGTCGGTCAGCTACAGCGGTTGCTCGCGCGTTTCCGGAACGAGACTCCCGTTGATCTTGAATATTATACCGATTCTAGTTGAACTTGAAGTAATTGCTAAACCATAATTAGCATTTCGGTTTCAACAAGTTTGCTTGTACTTTTTGTTTTTAGTAAAAAAAAGATTATTATATTGATAATGTGCGAAATTTATTGTTATTGTTTTGTTGAAATTAAATAGGCTAAACTTGATAACACTAAACAGTGAATTATCAATTTCTATGTTAACATATTTGTATTTTGTAACAAAAATATTTCATGATTTCAAAGTATTATATAACTCATTGATTTCTTACTAACAAGATGCACATATAAATATTAGCATTATTATAATTCAACTTATTATTTTGTAAAATTTGCATTTATCCAAATTTTCTGCATTCCAAATATTTTTTTAGCACGTTTATTTTGAAAGCGATTTTTGACCTGGATTTTTCTTATTTTTTGGAATAATTTATCCATTGAATGATAAACTTTCTCTTCTATTTCAGGATTTTCCTACAACATTTGTGCTAATTTTTTTTTCCAACAACCTTGAAACTCTTTCAAGTGATGCGCTTTTACTTTTATATGTTATCGAATAAACGTATAATCGTAAACAATATTACTCATCTTCTAAATGTTTACACTACGGATAAAAACTAATCATTTGGGAACAATACTAAATGCAAGATTTAGTTATAAGTTATTTTTTTATTATCTAAATATAGGTTTTATATACATTTTTAATTATGAAATGACTCATGATTGTGCATCCTGCTTGCGGTACTCGGATGTATCGTCATTTTTTTGTGACGTTATAATTGGAATTTAATTTTGACGGTATTAAATGTTGAATTTGAAACGAAACGCCCAAATTTGTGTTCATTTGTCGAATGGTTTAGGTTTGGAGAAAAAAATTATTGGCAACAAAAAGTGTTAGAGATGAGCCACCAATGGTTTGCGTGTTGACCCGAACGAAAGAACCAATAAAATTGTTAAGAACGAAAAAAAAGTCGTGTGTTGACGATCCCTTTTTTTGCGTTTGGCGATATGATTCGCAGTTGCAACTAACTTTTTATGACTTTCTTATCTAGAGTTAGAAACTCCTTCTTTTCGTGGCCCAATAAGTATTGTTTAAACGTTCAAATAAACTGTGATTCGTCTCAAACAGACAAATGGCGTAGCTACTGAAATACAATCGAATGTCGACTATAATATAAAGTGTATATTTGAGTACGTTAACTGACCATCTATTGTGTATTAAAATAAACTATTTTAATTATATTTAGAATGAAAATTGCATATAAATTTATTAAAAAAAAACACGTTTAAATGTCGGAGCTGTTTAATTTTAAAATGTTTGTGTTTCTATAATGAAAAATGTGTGAACAATACAATATTTCAACTAAATATTTTGTAAGGGCTAATGATACAGTCTTTTATATTTCATTTTCAGCTTTTTGCCGCTCGGGAAACGAGCCGTCAGCGCGCCGAGCACAAATTCCCTCTCCCTCCCGTCCCTCTCTGAACCCGGCGTTGGCGCGCCCTTTATGTTTGTCCTTCGTCCTGGCTTCAATCCGACTAACACCTATTAAAAAGTCGACCGTAAAGCATCTTTAGTTTACAAGAAGATGAATCATGAGATGCGTGAGGCCTTCTATTAGAGGCACCGATATTCAGTTATAAATACAATGAAAAAGAATGAGAGGGATCAACCGGAAAATAGGGGAAGCTGTATTCACTTCTTGCGATTAATGCCAGATTTCATTGCGCGAATTGAACGTAATGAATGCTTAATTAAAAGTTTATTTGTGTGATAGGGGTGTGTGGTTGAAAATTTCGCGCGAAGGCTCAGAATGCAATTTAGCACCACTTCGAGCATCCCTTTTTAGCCGGCAGCACAAAAACGTAACCAACCTTCCCACCCTTCTGTAGGCCGCCCTTTGCGCAGCGCACGGACGCTTTGTTGTTTAACATCAAAGATGCACCGAATTAATATCGATAATGTACCCACTACTGTAACGATCACACCCTTCCTCCCTCCATCCCTACTCGACCTCCTCCTATTCCCCTTCACTAATAAAACTACCCTTCGTGAAATAAGTATTTAATCTTAATTGGTGAGCCACGACGAAATTAGACGCAGAAGTAATTTTTCCCTTTATTATCATCGACGCGCCGCTGTCTCATATTTACCAGGCAAAAAAAAATAAATAAATAACACGTAAATGTGTGTGTGTGTTGTATAGTTATAGCCCGAAAACATCTATAAAACTTGTTGCGACGAAGAAAGAGTCGTCCGACTTGTTTGGCTTTTATTTATCTCCCCGAACGAACGTTCCACACCCGACTTGACCTAACATAACATCGCTATCTTATCTAATCGCGCAGGGCTCGTTCCGATCTTCACAAAAACAACAAAAACTAATTCCATAAGCTTATATTAACATAAGTTCTAACAAAAAAAAAGGACAATACTTCTATGAAATAATGAATTATTCACAATAAGATATTATAATACACTTCAAACTTTTTGTTTCATATTTTCTTTATCGTTAATTATTACTTTCTTCTCTCATTATCAATTAGTTCATTTAGTATATATTAACTTAATAATATAAACAAATATGAATAGTTTTGTTCGCTTATATAAATATGTGTCTATTGTGAAGTACATAAGAAAACGTTCACTTTTTTTTTAACAATATTATTTAATGTTTCTTTTATTTCAATCATTTTTTTTTGTAATTATGTAATTTTTCGGTTATTAGTTAAATTACATACTTAATTAACGTATACCTGGCTATTTAATATAAATACTGCTTATCTTAGAGATAACGTAGACCGAATTAAATCTTTATCTAGATATTTCATACATTTTTCATGTGCTACTTCTATAAAACTTACATTAATATTGTAATTCACTTTACATTATATGAGTGCATGCATTAATTTTCCTAGTTGTAATAATTACCTTTAAAAGTCTTAAAATTCTGACTTGTTAATTAATTAAATAAATTAAACACTTATTTTCTTCATTAATTATTATATAAATGTATAATCGAAACATTAAATTAAGTGTATTTTATTAACATAAATAATACTGAGCAATATTTGATGATAAATGTTATAATTTTGAGAATTTGAAAAATAAATGTGTGTAAGTATGTGACGTAGCGTCAGATGTTAAGCCCTAACATAATGTCTACACCCCAACTTGGTTCCCATATGTTTTTCTTTTGCAGGTGTGACATTTTCGGAGCTATTTTTAAAGTTTGCGAGATCCTCTCTGGTTTTTCTTTATAATAATGTAATTTTATAATTTCACTTCGCTTCGGTTAGCACGGATATCGTGAACTATCATGTACAGAAGCGGAAGCCCGCATTTACGAGCAAGTTTTGGTCTTTTAACTGTTTCATTAAAGCACCGGTCATCAAACCCACTTTATCTGGAATTAAAGTGTAATCAACTGTCTGTTTATTATTTTTTTTTAATTGCTTATTAATTTTCTTTCTATTTTGTAAACATATTTTTGGGAATTCGTAGAAATTGTAAATTACTCAACACAACTGAGGTTGAGGATGAGGAGAGGATGCAGGCACGAGAATCGGAAACTGTGTTACTTTTAACGACGACTAAATTGCCCATATGTATTCATGTTGAAAGTCATCAAGGTGTGCTCACTTCGATGCGTGGAATGAACCATATGGAAGAAATGCTGAATTACTACATGTTGGTTTATGTTTAAGTAACAAAATAAACATATGCGAGTGAACCCTGCATGTCACCAGTTTGAAATGCAATCCACGTGCCCTCTTTTCACCATTTCCATAATGCGCTTCAACATGTTCATTTTTACATACTAGTGTTATCTAAATATATATATTTTCACTTATAAATAGACTCAGGTTTTATCCTTAACAATTTCATCATATTTGTAACAAAATATATAATGTATATTTATGATCATAATGAATTTGCTGATGATATTTTTATTAATTTTTTTCTTTGATAATAGAAAACAAAGGGCTATTAATTAATTATTAACAAACTGTGAAACTACATTTTATATATATTTGAAGTTTTCAACGAATCATAAACAAATATTTTTTATATTTTCACAATACAGAAATGTTACTTAGTAAAAAATTTGCTTCACAATAAGAAGTGTTTTACAACACGATTTCTGCTAAAAGTAACATAAAATGAAATTCTTGTGCTTATTGTATATAATAAATAAAATATTACACATAATAACGGATAAATTTCTTTTTTTTTCCTATGAAATGAACTAAATTTTAATTGGAAAGATAAAAAGGATAATTATTTCTGTAGTGGTCACGTAATAAGTATTAATTATTAATTAAATAGTTTACAACATCAGAGCTGTAAAGTCGTCTGCCACCTCCTTGATACGTTTTCAGATAGTCCAAAGCAATAGACTGTGACGACTTTTAACCTGAATAAAATTACTCTTAAGCAATCTAATTCCAAAAAAAAAACATCTCAAATCGAAAGGTTGATCACGTCGGATTGTTTAGTTTTAGACGATTCCACGTATTAACTTTTAACAAATAATAGCATACATTTTACATATGTCAAGTGTATAAAATTTGATATATAATGTGTATAATGAGTTTTATTCATACATTGCTCAGGAATTTTATGTCAAAGTGAATTGAATTGAACTTCTGCTATATGATGGAAAAATGAAAAGCACACAGACCTAATTGCAATACATGTCGTTTGTTGTTGAAGAAAACATAATCTGCGTCGTATACGTATTTCTATTTTTTTTGAATGTTCAAATGAAATAAACGAATAAGTGGAAATATATGTTTATCAAATGGTTTATATCAAATTTATATCAAAATTATTGTATAGAATATGACAATTTTTAATTTCTGCAATACTTTTAGAAGTTCTCTTTAGGAGAAAATAAACAATTACATATTGAAAAGTTACTAGAACCAATCGAAAAACGTGTATAGTTTTCACAATTTGTTAATTTCTTTATCAGACTTGATTCCAAATTGGTATTAGCAATTATTCAAAGGAATAATAATGAATTCAGAGAATTTAATGAGAGAATAAAATATATTGAAATGTTGTAATAACTTATAGATTATATACATTGAGTGAATAAATTTAAATTACATAACTATTGTTAAATGTATATTCCAAATAAGCGTAAGTAATTTCATGGCTTTAGAGGACTACAAAATGTTATAAATAATTGCTGCGGCGAGGCTATCGACGTGAGAAATCTAATCTACAGACATCTACAGAAACGATTGCAAATGTAGAAAGCAGATTCGATTTATTGAGGTTCAGCATATTTTCGATTCCTTATTCGACGTGGAATCGCATAATAAAGAATTAGCTGAAATCATATTAAATGCAATCTTTTAATAGCTTAAAAAAAAACAATCGTTCCGGCTAGAACCACAATATGAATACGTTTGACCTCCGACATTAACTGGACAGCCTTTAAACCGTAAACATTTTTATGTACGAACGTGTAACGTTATTAGTTCCGTCCGTTGGTCACTTTTCCGTTCGAAATCCAACACTTTGAAAGTAAATTACGTATAATTTATTAGCTTCATTTCTTCCCTCTATACATGCGCGCGCGTTCGCTCGCGTTATTTTCTCGAACCTCTTTTGAAATATTATAATGCCTTTCCTTTACGGTCCGAGGCGAAATTTTATGTCAGCTGTAAAAATGTGATTGTTACAGAAACACGAAAAAGAAAAAAAGAAGAAAAATTGGAAGTTTTGTGTTTTCTTCCTTTATTGTTATTACGATGTAAAAGTCTCGAAACTTGAGAAAGGTTTATTATGAATATATATACATACACCGACATGCACGTTAATGCCGTATATTTTGAAGTATTTCATTTATGATTATTTTACTGAGCGCTATGCCGTGTTTAGTAACTCAAGAGTCTCGACTTACAATAACTTTTTGTCACTTGGAATGAGGGTATTTAATTTCGCACAAAAAAAGAAAATAAACATTGAAAGAGCAAAGGTGAAATTATTAAAGTAATAACGAATAACTTTGTAGTCTAAATATTTGATGCGGAATTATGAAAAAAAAAAAGAAATAAAGAATACTGACTTTGATACTTACTCACAAAAATATGAAATTTTGAGATGTTAAAAGTGATATTATTAAATAACTATTGGTTTTTTAAATTATAATATTCAATGATGAATGAAAATGAAGAGTTGTTATGTGGTCAGTGCAGCGTTGAAATACGATCTGTTTTGAAACGCGATTTATGTAATTACAGTCGTGGGATGGATTTTTAATTGTCTTTTTTATATGTAGACATGCATTTCCGAAATTCAAGAGACGCTGATTTAATTATATTTAGAGAGTAATTTAATCTGTCGCCATGAGGAGCGGAGCGTCTAAGTCAATAAGATAGAATGAGGTATTAAGTTATCGGCATATGGTCAAGCTAATTTAAATAAGAAATGCAGTCCGCAATTCTTGCTCGTTTTTTTTTCTTTCTGTTGCTGATGGTTTATTGGTTTAGGGCGGGAAGGGAAGAAGGCAATTGCAAACCATCCATCCATTACGTTCACTCCATTGGATCAATTTCGAGAAATATAAGCCAGCTTTATCGACCAAATACGTCCCCTTTGTTAGAAAGACAAATAAAGAAGAAAAAAACATATATAAATTAATTAGATTTTGGTTTATTGCTCGTTATTTATATTAAAATAGTTTAATTATTGTCTTAATATCAATTACTTAAACAAATAACATTTATTACAACAAATTATCAAAATACAAACTAAAACTAAATTAAACTGTTGCAAAGTTAAATATAATGAAACATTAAGTTCTCGTTACTTTATCAATTAAAGTACTCATTTTTATCATCTATATTGTAGAATGTTATATTTCTAATTGAATTTTCTTTAATTTTTCGTTTCCTTAAATTCTCAAAAAGATTCTCAAAATCTGAAATTAATTTTCATAAATTGTGATAAAAGTTAAATTGATTATAAGTATAATTGTAATAAGTGCTAAATTTTATTATAAAAGCTGTAATAATGTGTAGTTCAGTCGAGTGAGCTTTATCGTAGGAAAATATCAATTTAAAAAAATGTGTAGTTGAAATGTGTTTGAAATGTGAATGAGCATTGTTGAAAAGTGTTTCCGGATTACATTTACACATTTTTATTTTGATATAAATAAAACACATTGTAACTGTTAATCGAAACGTAAAATTGAATAATTTTTAAACTCATTTCTAATTTGATTTGTAACATATTATTGTCGATAAATTCAATATTGAAAAGTTCTTGGTTTTGTGAATGTAAACAGTAGAAGGTATCTAGAGAAATAGACATCTGTTGTCAAGATAGGTTCGAATGCGACACAAATGTTTCAGCTATAAATCTAGTTGGCAGTTTAACAACCCAGCAACTAAAACATTTTAAACCACTAGGCGTACCTTTCAGATTGTATTAATACCTGCATTGTACGTTTTGTGTAAATAGGTAAGGGAAAAATTATGTTTTCCTGTAATTCTCAACCGCGAGATAATTTAATAAATGGACAAAAAATAATATTAATAAAAAGGATGTATAAATACAATGAAGGAAAGATTAAATGTAGTTGCGGTTTCTTTGATTTACCGGCTTCAATGTATTACCTGGTGCTTAATATGTGGAAGTATTGTTAAGGGTTGGCAAATGAGAAATTAAATTTTGAGAGGGGCCACGCTTGTGTTGTTTCTATTCAAATAGAATAGAGTAAGAGTGAGAGGGGTTGGAGAAAAAAATGGGTTTTTGTTCAAGTGGATATTGATGGTGTATTGCGAGGGGTTGGAAAACATCCCTCGCAAGGTGTCGGAGCGCCGAGGGTTCGTTCGGTTTACCTCCGTTCCCCGCCGTCCTTTTTCCGGCCAGCGCCACTTTGCAAAAAAAAAAAACCGATGTTCAGAACATTATATAATACCGAGTGGTGAATTCTGTGCAGCGAAAGGAAACGCTAACTGCATATGCGCCCCGGAAACACACTTCAACCGAAACGCAAACAAACAATAATATCCCTCCGGAGGATTATTGAATATCAAGCTCAGACTTTCGACGCTTCCGAATCTTTAATCAAGTTTGCGCTGCAATCCGCACTACGCACGGATAAAAGTAAATTAAACATCGTATTACATGTGCAACAATATATGTTCGCACATTTGCATATGGCATTTAACTCGCTGTATTATCTTTATGCGCCGTTTTTTTTATGGCCGAGGAAATATAGTGCGAACGACTTTTTATTTAAGCTTTTCTACGTTAACCGCAATCGTTTAATGCAGTCATTTCGATGCAGTGTTATTACTAGCAGACGTTTCTTTTCAATGTTGAATTATATGACAAGTTGATTTTATTTTTGTTATAGAAAGACAAATATAAAATGAGGCTTTACTGGGACATTCGGTTAATTTATCAAAGTTAAGTTTGTTTGATACATGATACTATTTGGACACCGTGACCGGTACACTTTGTCATTTTGGAAGTCCAGATAACAGAGCGACACTTCAGATAAAATGTTAACGACTTGATAGAGTAACAAGTCTTAGCACTATATATATATACTCGCACAACGCATACGTCAAAAGAACACAAGGTCGACAACTAATGAGAAAGAATTTAATTAATACTTGAATCTTTTATTTAAAGGAATTTTTAATTTTGTAAACATAATATTTTTGTTTTAAATTCGCTATATTTTCACTAATCTCATATCATATGTCCAAACTAAATACTTCATACATTCCCCAAACATCCAGAGTTTTCGAGAAAATCAATGAAATGTGAAAATACTGCTTTTTCTAGCATTTTTTAAAATTTGAACGCGAATTACAGCCATACGGATAAATCCACAGTAATATGTGAATACTTGCTACATTCCCCAAACATTCAGCTTTCATATGCATATGTTGGATTAATTCTATTTATTATACTTTTCGAGAAAATCAATGAAATGTAAAAACACTGCTTTTTCGAACGTTTTTTAAAATTTGAACGCGAATTACAGACATACGGATAAAACCACAGTAATATATCGATACTTGCAACATTCCTCAAACATTCAGCTTTCATACGCATATTTTGGGTTCATTCTATCTATTACAGTTTTCGAGAAAATCGATAAAATGTGAAAACACTGCTTTTTCGAACATTTTTTCAATTTTGAACACGAATTACAGCCAAACGGATAAAATCACAGTAACACATCCATACTTTCTAGATTCCCCAAACATTCAGCTTTCATATGCATATTTTGGATTCATTCTATGTATTATAGTTTTATTATAGTTATATAGTATTATACTTTATTAGCTTTTTCGAACGTTATTTTTTCAAAATTTCAATTTTGAACGCGAATTACAGCAATATGGATAAGAGAACAGTAATATATCAATACTTGCTACATTCGGCATTCATATATATAACCATATACTTATAGACTATATTAATCATATAGTTGTGTATCCATTTCAAGCAATTTGATTTTTATCCTACATTTTTTTTTTAAAGTTTTTATTTTAACTAGTTATCAGAATTATAATATATAACAAATGCAAATAACAATTAAATTTAAATTAAAATATCGTGGTGCGTAGTACAGTACACTTTGATACTTTCCACTAACGTTAAAAATGTTACTCTCTGTCTCTCTCTCTTAACTGCTTTTATCTGCAGGTCGTCGTTTAATAACACCGGGATCGCTGAAGTATTTCAATGTTGGAGTTGCGCGGTGAACCCCATAACTGGATTCCATACAATCACTGGTTTGAGAATGGCTTTGTAAATAAGTAGGCTGTTAACCAAAAACAGTTCTGACTTTCATCCTAGGATTATAATAAAGTTTATACCGAATATAAATTAAAATCTCAACATCATTTTATTTTGACAATTTATTTATTATTTCAAAAAAATAATCTAAATTCATTTTACATTGAATATATCCAATACGATTTCAATTTATAAAATGTATTGGTGAAAAAAAAAATACAAAAATTATAAAATATTTTTATGAAACTAATCACAAAATAAGAGAAGGCTTAGTTATATTTCTTCTTTTATCTAGTGCATTTGATAATACCAATATAATGTTAAATTCATTGAATTTTGTATGCCCATGGCAATACTTTCTACAATAAATACATATCTTTAGAAAGGATACTTGTAGCTTTTATAATTACAAAACGCATGAATAGTTTACAAAGAATTAATATATAAGTAATTGTAGATATTTTCTTGTAAATGAAAGCAGTGAGTGTATCTAAATTGTTAGATTTATAAATATAAAGATTTTGTAGAATAATTGCAAGTTTAAAACTAATCTTCACAAATACAGCAATATTTCGGATTGTGTGGCTTTTGTTGAATCACGTCATAGTCTACTTAACTAGTACCTAGGGCCTACCCGTGTTAGTGGACAAGGAAACTGAGAACAACAAAGGACGGAAGGGTTGCTCCGATCGTGTTTGTGAAAGGGCCCAATTTTAGCTACGTTACTGGTTTAAATCAATCATTCATGTATATAAAACTTAACAATTTTGTGTACTGTTCTCAATTAAATTTAGTTTATTTCTATCTATTTAGTCTTTCTTCTCGGCACTTTATTTTTATATAATGATACTATACTAAAAAGCAAATTTCCATGAAATAAACTATCATTTTTCATTTACATTGAAATATATTCAATATTTAAACATTTTATTAAGAAAAATTGATAAATTTGACAATGATACAGAAATATTTATATTTATTCAAAATTTAAGAGTTCATAAAAATAAATCAAACTTTGTTACTTAAATTTACAAATTTTGAACAATAAAAATGAGAATTATAAAACATGTATTTAGTGTATCACGGCTATTTACATGGAACGTAATAATTAAAATGTTTAAAATACTTTTCGAAGACTCAATAACAAACAGTTCATAAAGGTCAGGTTTTCACAAGCAAGCATTTTAAATTCGCGTGAACAAAATAAATTCAAGGACAACACACACATCCAGTCACTTATTTCGTACATGGACACAATCATAACTTCTGTTTTTAATATATACTAGGTCAACTATTATTTACTTCTAATTACAATTTTGTAGATATTATAATTTTCGGTTAGTCAATTCATCTAAGTAAACTTGCAATTGTGTAAACAGTGTTAGGAATTTACTGTAACGAAACATGTGATCATAAACAAACAGTGAACAAAGATTAAAATTAATTGACTTCTCACAAAAGACCTTTGATCTGAGGTCAAAGTGAATGTTGATAAAAAAAAATAAATAAAATAAATAAGCGCACATATTAAAATCCCTTTTATGTTTAAGAAGAAAAAGTTTACGTAAAGCTGAAAACTTTATTTAAATTAATTAGAAAAAAACATTATTTCAAAGTAATATTGTTTTTTTCTTGTACCGAAACTTCATTTATATCACATTATATTTTCAATTACTTAATATCTCTGTTTACTTTTTGCGTTTTAAATGCCAATTAGTTTTAACAGCGTTCAGTTTATTTGTACGCTTTAGCGTAGATATTTCTCGAATTGCAAACGTTTATTTGTAGATCCCATCTATATTTGCATATAAAAATTGCAGGGCGTCTCGAAAGAAAGTAAATTTGAAATGACAATATGTAAAATAGAAGAAGGAGAATGAGAAGAAGAAGTGGGGAAAGAGACATCACACGTAGTACACAATTTATTCTCGAAGAAGTCGAAGGTAAATATGCCGTGGGACGAAAATTGGGGGCTCGAAAATTCCCTCTTATTCTCCGTCCTTTCAGCCGGAGAGCTAATTCTAGGAGATTGCAGGGAGGGATTCTGTCGTCTCGTCTCATCTCTCTCTGCTTTTCCTTTTCTTTTTTTCATCTATTTTATTTTTTTTTTTCGAAACAGAAATTTTACTTTTTTCACACGACTTGCAGTCAGTATTGGTGGATGTATTTGAGATTTTCGACGTGCGAGCAAAACTTTATTTGATTTGTAGTTGTGAGGTCGTTGGGAGTACATATTCATATTTATGTATATAGTGAAAGCTTCGCATATTGAATTTATTATATGTAGATATTTGCAAGTCAATAATAATAGTGTACATACAATTATATTCAATGTGGCAGCTTCCCTACTTACTTATTTCAATGTAAACACTTACAGACTTTCAAGTTGTATTTATCAATAGAACAACGTAAATATTTAATAATACGGATTCACTATTGTTCACTTCAAATTATTTTTACAGTTCTATAATTTACTAAGATACATATTTTACTTGATTTTTTATTAGTATTCACAAATTGATATAGTTTGATCCATTTGTCTGTAATTCGTATTTGAAAAAAAAAATGAAAAATTATCGTTCAAAAATGCCGGATGTTTAAAATATCATTAGTAAAATTTTGATATTTTCATTCCCTTTTATTAAAATTATTACAAAAAAAAAGTATGCAATTGAAAATCGTTTTGATATTCGGAATATACAGGCGAATTTTAATTTAAGATCAAGTTACTATGTTATTATCATTTTCATAACAAATATTGTTTTGAGGAAAACAAAAAAAAAACAAAGTTTTCCCATGTAACTTGCAAAAGCACTCTTGATTCAGTCGGTAATTTCTAAAAAAATGTTGTTTACACGAAACCCAATTCGTTGCACGTTATATACAGACACAAAGAAAGGGATCTTCTACAATGGAATACCAGCACCCGACACAATCAGATATCTTAGGTTGTCTGCACCTGGATAGAAAATTTAGAACAGAAAAAAAAGTGAAATAATTGTGTTAAAAAAACTCAACAGTTTGAGTAAAATTGTTTATATTTTATAGAATGGGTGATAATTTAAATTAAGTTAAGTTTATGTAAGGTTGTAAGCAGGTTTCCAATCCTCTACAAAAAAACATAAAAGGTAAAATTTTGGTATGGCTAATGTTTAGATCTTTTGTAAAAAAACATGTTAAGTATCAATCAAATATTATAATTGTATGTGCTCTTGCTCATTATTGAAAATGACGTTTTCGCAGTCAAAATAAACGAATTTGTACGGTAATTTTGCGTTATTAGAATTTACTATTGCATCATATTATTTGCATATACATCAACTAGAAATACATTCATAAAGAACACCAACTTAGAAATTATCTAAAGGTTTTAATTGTAAAATATAAGATGAAAGATGATTCATCAATTGCTTAAAAGGAAAAAGTTGAACTCTCCAAATAAATAACGGTTTATTACAGCGAAAAACAGTAATAATTGATGTTAAAACTATCGATTTCTGTCCACTACAAATTCCGCACAAAAAAACGACAATTTTATAATTAAACAGTATTTAATTAGAAATCACTCCACAAATAAATGACATTAAATATACACACACACTAATTAATTTTAAAATATTAATTTCAATTACACCGTTTTATACGCGATAAATAATTGTTTCAACCGTGTTCATTTTATATTTTTTTTTTTTTGCAAAACTCATCGAACACTTGCATTATTAATCGACTGGCGTTTAATGAAATTCATAATATTGCAATTTTCGATGCTCAATCGTATTTTGCATGTACATTTAAGCAGATTGTTTAACTGCTTCCTACACCTTTTTTCCTTATTTGTTGCTTTTTTCTTTTCTTCTGCTACTTACCTCTGTCGCAATAAATAAATATTTATAAAACGGCGAGTGTTTTGTGCCGAAGCGCGATCAGGTTAAACATATGTTTCGCAATTTCGGCATGTGTTCTTCGAAGTGCAAGAATTGCATTCGTATATAAAAAAAAATCATCTTTCTTCAGTACGCCCATAGCGCTTACGTCACAGTTGTATCTTACATATTTTTTTTTATTAGTTTATGAATCACATATGAACAATGTATTGTCTCATACGATTTGGTTCGCTTCGTTCTGCTCAATAACGTTTCTTCAAGGAGTTATTAAAATTGTTATATTTATTCAAGAAATTATACTTTTTTTGCTTGCTTAAAACTATAACAACATTGGTAAATATTAAAAACAAAATGTGGAAAAATATGAGAGAAACCACTAATAAGTTGACCTTTTCGATGATATCACATATGACCACATAATTTCATTGTAATAAAAATTACTAATAGGTCAGATACTTTACATTCGATAAAATAGATCAAACATGCGGCGTAGAGAAAAAAGGATATTCCAATCCTGTTTGTGAAACGTATAAAAATGTTGCGGTTTTGTCCGAATAACATTTAAATTCATATGTTGATCAGAATTTATTCGATAGAAAGTGCTAATATATTTATGATAGTTCTATTTTATCTGCGAAAGGTCAGTTTATGAAAATCAAGCAAAAATTCTGAGCGAGGAAAGCAGTAATTGAGTGTAGTAAGTATATTGGTGATCCATCGACGGTTCATTGGCCGCCAAGAAATTAAGAGCCCTGGACACGTGCATTATGGTTCGGCCCTGTCTGCAAGTTTTTCATTTTTTCTTGTATATTAATTCTAAAAGCATTTCTCGCCAATATTAAGTGATTTATGTCACCTTATTGATCGTTTTATACAATTCTATTGCAAACCATCATTTCAAATTTGCATTATTGTACTGTAAACATATTAATTTTCATAAATAGTTTTCTTATTTTATCTTAATCATAAGATTAGAGCTCAAAAATATAGTTATAACCTGATAATTAATCAGCTTAGATTTACGCAATATTTGTTGGTTCCTATTCAATTGAATTGCGCAATTACCTTGTGAAAAGGTTATTTCTCGCATACGAATATACGTTTTTTTTTTTTGTAAATAATTCAATGCCATTTGCTAGGAATGATTACTAATTGTCTAATTTAATTAATTAAATTCAGTTTTTTGAATTAATTACTTAATTATTAGTAAATATACTAAAGTTAAAGTAGTATTTTAATAATTGACTTTTTTTAGTTCTTCTATCTTTGATGATGCCTTTGTGGGCCTCGCTAAATAAGTCGGTATATATTAAGCTCTTGCGGTTGGTTTGTCGCCACTGGAGACCTTCCTTTACGGCCTTTTACGGGTCGGATGTTGCCAGTTTTACCGCAAAGGGTTAAAAACCTAAGATTATTACTTCCATTCTCGAGACCATAAATATGTATAATTTGTTCCAAGTCAATTGCAATTGATGTTTTTTTAATAAAATAATTTTATAGAAATTGATTGATATATTAATTTTGGTAAACCTATTTCTAACGTTTGTTATTGTTAATTGTAAATAAGCTTAAGAAGGAAACGAAACGTGGCTGTTCACTTGATATTATATTACCTAGTTATTTCAACGTTTACCTCTCGAGTGTTTCCTACTAGGGAGCACTAGTTTAAAATACAAAAGAACAGGTTTTTAGCCAGACTGAAAACCATAAAGTCTTGGATTATATGTTGTAGAAAACGGTCGAGCAGAATTTTTTTTTTTTTAAAATAGTAATTCTAGCTATTGGGACCGATCGCATTATTGGTAATTTAATAACGTACGCAGATCGAACTTCTTCTCGTAATTTCAAGAAACGAAAAGTAGTCTAGCTTCGTTTTAGTTTATAATTTAGAGGGCTGTGTGTGTATAGTGCGGAGGGGTCTCTCTCAGTAGGGGTGCGATAAGGGCATCCGGATGGGACGGACCAACATTTCACCGGCAATTACAAACAGGAAGGAATAATGTTCTGAAACAAACTCAGAATGTAAAAATAAATAAATATAGCGTACACGTAGACATTTTAAATGGCATCTCTTTTTTTTTTTTGTAGTGGGCAATAAAACTTGCTCAACGGTTTCATTCATTATGCATACAATTATAAAATAATTGGTGAAGAATACACTCACACGCGACAGGTTACTTATTCCTCTCGGTTTTACGCACGTAAACATAAGTGAATTATTATATTTCTACATGTAAAATCTGTCTGTTGAATGATGTTTCATGCATACATCGATAGCAAGTTAATCGATATTCCATCAAGATACGGCTGTGTCATCACAGTTAGATAATTAACACGACTGGAGTGGTTATTGTTCTGCGGCTTGGCGTTAAGTTCGGAACAATTATGGAAGAAGTTTAAGTAAAAGCTAAAATGTTATAATAATATTCATGGTCCGTTTGTGTGTGCGAGCGAGGAGAAATGTGTTTTGGTTGGTAATATGGATATAGACGACAGCTGTTGCTCATGTAAACGTATCAGCAACCACAGGTGAAACCCCCCCAGTCTGGTTGCACCCTCGCTACGGTTATTGTCCTCTTAATAAAAGCCCGTTCTCTGCTCTCAGCTCTTTCTCGTTCACTCCGTCTTCCTCTCTCTCCTTCACTTTCTCTCGCTCTTAACTCGACAACTTCTAACTTCGTTGTTCCCACTCGTCGGAACAATTTTAAAATATCATTCTCGAAAAACCACAAAACTGATACAGGAAATACATATACATTTCAATATTATATACATCGGCTGTTCAATTTAGAAATTGCAAATGTTTCGACTTTATTTACATATTTCCGGTACAGAATCGCACAACCGTCGCTACAGATATTAATTAAATCAAATTAGTACGGTTCGCAACTGAACCACTAAATGCAATGCAATTTTCTATTAAAGGCGTAATTTCCTATTTCCGGCTCAATTTTCGTTTGGAACGATTCATTCTTTTTACTATTCATTTTCAAACCGTTTATCAGAATTCCTCAGCACAAAGCTTTAGGTCGATACCCAGTTAATGATTTCTTAATTATTCTTTGATAGTATTTCGTGTTTACATCAAGTATTTCCTTTGTGATTCATGAATACTTACTTACTTGGTTTGTGGTTCGAATTTATTCAATATCACTTTTTATTTCTTGAAACCATATAAATCCACAATCAGTAAACCTCTAGTCACTATATTGACTCACAGAAATCATTATTTCTTTAATATTTACAAAAAAAAAATAATTCATAAATTGATACAAATTTATTAAAAATTGTGAGAAATTAATTCTTATAATATATTTATTTATTTCTTAAATCCAACAGTCTAGTATTATATTTATGATATTGTTCTGTCCAACCGTGTGAACAAACTCCATTAAGATGAAACAATGCTGTGACCTCCATGAATACTACGAATTGAAATCGTTTTATAAACATTGAAGAGACGACTTCCACATAAACAAATGTAAGAGATTTGAGCCATATGAGGAACGCGTAATCATCAATTTCTCAATCACAACTCCCACTCAATATTAATTAACTTTGCAAGTAGAACAATTCTTTCAGAATAAAATCTAAAGAGTGCTTCCTAATGCACTAAATTTTATCCTTTATATCTCAATGTACACTAGAACTTATAGTTAAAGTTTTTCACTTCAACAACGATCATGTTTTAATTGTAGTTTTTCCAAAGGATTTCAATATTGTTATTTACAAAAACTATATCTATAATTAGCAACAAGCTTTATAACTTATATAAAACATGAGTTGCTTATGTAATTATTTACCTACACATTCGATTACAACTACCATTTTCAACGCACTTATTTATTGATTTATTCGATAATAGATAAATAGAAGTTCGTATCGTATAATACGTAGGTTAGATAAATTAGTTGCTTCAATAGAAAATATTATATCCAGATGATGTTTTATTGTCGATAATCTACAATGATAATACAATGGTCGATAGGTAGATAGGAGGGAAAACCTCCCAATAAACGTGAAACTTACATGTGATATTTTAATACTTTTAACTTACAAATGCTATTATATAACGGATGCTGTCGGACAGTAATTTTATTAATTGACAGGAACGCTCTAATTGCCTGAATATACAGTATTAGACAACACGCAAACAAGAACAAGTCAAATTGCATTGTTGACAATTCGATCGGTTTTACAGTTAAATCTCAATTTTACTTTGTATCATTATGATAGCTTTACACACAAAAACCAAAGGTTTCTATTGGATCGTTAACATTCTTCAACGATGATTGACTATGCCTCTGTTGTTTACCTAACATACAGAAAAGGCTACCAAGAATGATGAGATGTTATCTATAAGATAAGAGTTGGTTTTAACTCAGAAGACAACAATCTCAAGTACGAGTTTGAAACATTCTAAACTCGAAGATACAATTTTTTCAATATATAATTTTAGATAATAGATAAATATGTTTAACAATTAGTACAAATCAAAAACATATATGGAAAACAGATAAATATTTATATATAATGAGTAATAATTTGATTGCACAATATTTCCATTAATTATCCAATTTCCAATTAACAAATTTCATTTAGTATTTATATAAAACATGTATACAATGGTTATTATTACAAATAAATTTCATAATTGAAACTATTTATCGAGTTATTATCAATTAATATAATTATTAACTGTATGTCTAATTGTAAAACAGTAAACTATATAGTGATTTGCGAATTTACTATTAACTTGCTACCTTAATATATTTGCTGTTAAGTATTGATCCAAGTCCCGGTATTTTCAACTTTGCGCTATAGTGGAAAACGGATGAAGATGGGATTCTCATACTCTAGCAACGCTCAAATCACCTTGTGTTACGAAAATTACTCGCGTAAATCGTGTAAATTATGCTGAAAGACAAACAGTTTCAGGATCACGAACAACTACAAATCTATATTTTAATTGTAAACTTATATTAACTTTAATTTTTTTTAAACACGTTAAAATTTTACAAATCGAAATTGGATATTTTTTTTTAAAGTTTATTGCTTGAAATATGAAATAAAGTCGCATAATAAGAAACGGAAATACATTTATATTTCCATTTCCCCATTCCGTATTAAAACTATATATTTTCTCGGAATCCTTCCAGACGTCATCTTTTGTGCGGGGTTTGGAGCTGAATGGTAATAACAGGGATGCGGGATTCATTTTTATTAACACCCCTTATAAAATTGAGGGATAAACATAGACGGAATGCCCTTATGGCAAGAACTCGGCCACTGACAACATGATTTACGTCGCGGGGGTGGTTTAGTTCACGCGAATCGATCAACAACCCTCATCTTCGTTCCCTCTCGCCCCACACATTCGCGCCCCTCCGAATAACGGGAGGGAGCGAGACAAGCGACGGCATAATAAACCGAACCACTAAAGATTTTTTCTTTGTGCACGTTATCAATAATATCTTCATAGATTTAGTGCGGGCTGAGATGAATAGAGGTAAAGAGGTATACAAAACAATTTCCACGACCTGAAGATCGCTTATAATTATTCTAATGAGGTGAACGAAGATGTTTTGTTTTGTTCTTTTTTTTTTGTTCCTTCTTCTCCTCCGGCACTCGTTTGAAGCGAATAATTACTTAAGTAATTGTTTCTTTAAAGGGTGAGCCACTAAAGAGAGTAGCGATAAGCAAAATTGCTTAAATGGGGAAAGTTGGGACAATTTACACAACCGTTTTGACTGCCGGATTAAGATTATAATTATCACTTCCGGCTGCTACGGAAGTGACCCCCCTCCTCCTCCCCACCAACTGTCCATACCCATAGGATCATGTCCTTAATAAATATTAATCAATATATTTTCGTTTATTACACGTTACATAACGATATCATTAATTGGAGAAGTTAATGAAATTGCACAGATAATAATTAAACCGCAACAAACACGTCACAAGCCACGATTACAGCATCGAGTTTTATTTATTGAAAGCATATCATGTCGCAATTACAAAAAAGAAATATACAACATATAAGTAAACTTGTATGTAATTTATTAAAAGAATGTAATTTCAACAGAACGAGTATGAATCTAGATATTAACAATTTATATAGGTTTACATAATAGATAAAGACGAAACATGTTCATCCTTTTATCTCGTCTACTCTTTACCACAATATTTTATTAATATTACTAATTGTATAATAATTAAATTTCCGTGCAAAACTTTAGTTATTCTCCAATAGAATAGTAGTGAATAGTAGTACAGCTCTACTGAAAGACCTTTTGCAAAGACGGGACAAATAACACCACAGAAATTCGTACAATAAGTATACGTGTGAAAGATCTCTTCAGTTGCAAGTGAAATTTAACAAATACTTTTACAAACCTAATACATTCCAAGTTTTTTTTTAATGTGTTATATAATTATATAAATAATAACAGTTATTTATAAAATTATTGATTATCAGCTTATTATTAGTAGCACACGGGTGCCAAATATCTTAAAACGATCCTGAAAATATACGTTTTTACACCATACATTCAAAATGTATACATTTTTGAAAATAATTAATTTTCAAAGTTATACTGAAACCTATTTTGTAATACATAAACACGCCACAACTAGAATATCAAACGGATAACGATTCTAATATATATAATGAAGTTTGAAGACGTTGCGTTTCTAATATCAAAACCTTCTCCAGCATAAGTTATCACAAAGCGCAAGCATATTAATTATAATAATTACGCAATTATATAAATCATTAAGTAGTCTACACAAAACACAATCAATTGGTTTGTAGAATAGTGACAGATAAGCGATGCACGTCTATTGTAAATGTCACTACAAAAAAAATAATTCAGAGAAATGACACATTATTTGACTGTGGAATAAGTAAAATGTGAAATTTCCACAATTGATAAAGTATCTACAATAATTTATCTTATTCTAATCAGATAAATAATAAATGCAAATAAATATATTGATTTTATACTATATATTAATAATTTCATTAATTGTACTAGTAATTGTTAATAAAATGTAATTGAAATGATTTCAGAAATACTCATTTTTTTATATAATATAATGTACAATTTAAAAAAAAAGGCATGCTTCTGTATTCACTTGAGTTCCAAGGTCGGGAAGAGTTCGGTTTTTGTAGTTCTCTTCTTTTCAAATTTAAATGCCTAATGTAAGCCAGCTGTTTGTCAGTGTAAACCAGGGTTCGGGCTCGACCAAATAGAGCCGTAATAAATAACTTGTTCTATTGTGGAGGAAGGTAGGTAGAAAGAAAGGTATATGGCTCACTTTTTACTCTTCCTTCGTATTCTTTTTGGCACACACACACACACACACTGCGACTAAATACATTCACTTTTGCTTATTGGAAATCAGCTGGTAAAAAAATTAATGCGTATTTTCGATTTCTTGTGAAATATATAATTGATAGCGATTATCGACATCTCCAATTTCCCAAATGTTTCCACTTTATTATCAACATTAATCTATTTTTGATATTTTCAATGCAATGTAAACGGTATTTTACGTGTAATTAGTCACCGAATCAAGACAATGAAATAATTACGTTCAATTTACAAGGTTGTTTATTGCTCATCATTACAAATGTTTACAATTTTTATTATTGAGTATTTTCGTATTATGGTAATAATTGACTTAAAATACTCATTATGAAAAAAAAAAACAATTATGTTAACGTATTTATTAATAATTATACGTAATTAATTTTAGAAGTGAAATAATGTCTGCCATCTAACTGCAAGTAGCTGAACCAATAGTTTCTTAATGATTAACAGAATAAAAATCTAATATTTGGGAAAACCATTGAATCAAAATCAATCTAAGTCAATTATTTCTTTGATTAATACAATATAATTGAAATGAAATGAATAAATTTTTCTATACTTGATATTTTTGAAAGTACTCATTTTTGTTCCTATTTTCGAAAAAAAAGTGAACTAAATACATAAATTGTCTCTTTTTACCAATGTTAAAAAAATAAGCTCAAGAGAAAGCGGATGACAATGAAATTGTGTAATTAAGAAATCGTTTACTCTTAAATAACTAACATATTTAATAGAAATATAGATTTGAAATATTAAGATTTAATGATTATGTTAAATGGAAAAAAAATATGTAAAATAGTAAAATTATAGTTGTTTTAATGAGTTTTACTCAATTAGAAATCTTAATTTAGAAAGAGTAATCTAAATGTATTAAGTTGAAAAAAATCTAAATTTCATTGCTTTTACTTTATTTTAGTCATGTTAATGACGACGTATTCAGAAGTTTCTTTTGATATTTGATAGTAGACGAAATAGCAGGAGTTGAAATTATCAATATGCTTTTTGTTGCTCTTATTGTAAACTAATGAATAAATAATAATAATTAGTACATTTAAAATTTAATCTATATCATGAACAAGGGTTGTTTGCCACCTATGAATTGATAGCATATACACTAAGTCGGCAAAGAAATTTTCTATTTTTGGATTATAATAATCGATTTTATAACAAAATGAAAATTTAACAAAAAAAGTAACATACATGACCCATGAAATAATTATAAATATATATGGATGACCTGATTTTTCATATATTAAGAAAACATATTTAGGGAAAGTCATTAAACTAATGAAAAATAGATAATTTAATTAATTAAAACGTAATTTATGAAAATGAGGTCAAAGTATATGTTAGAAACATATAGATAGAAAAGAAAATAATAAAATACTCTTAATAAATGTTAAGATTTTCTTTGAACGTCCTCGAAAGTTGAATAGTAGAAGTTAAATGCATTTGTTAGAATTGTTTAACTGCATTTCGCATTGAACTATTTGTGTTAATAAAAAATAACATATTGATGACGTTGGTTAATTATTTCTATTAAATATTAACGAGTTCATATATAATAATTTAAAGCCATTTCTATTAAAGTGAATATAATTTTCTTAAAGACTTTCGATTCTGCTTACTTATTATTATGTAATATGCAATATTTAATGTGACTATTGTATGTAAACATTTAAATTATAAATATTTTTGTATGAAAATACACAATTCCAAATAGCAATAACTTTAAAAGCTTTATCACTTTAGTTTGTATTAAATACTTGTGTTGTGTCCCAGGAATGGAATTTTGGACACAGTGGAATATTATTGTCGTCGTGGAGTCTCAATAGTTGGGAATTTAATGAAATTCGTTTGGTTTTACTTAACTTTACTCGTTGCTAGGTCTATTTAAGATTTATCATCATATTAAGATTCTTATAAGACTATGTTCACCTTTACAGGTTTTACTGAGACTATGCTTATAATATTAACGTTTTACTGAGACTAATTCTAAATACTTATTCTACTTATAAAGTTAATTCTATATTAATATTAACAATTATAATAATAATGGTTGGACACAACAAATTAATTTATTTGTAAAAGTTAACAAGAAAGTAATCACATCAAAAGATATAATTCTCAAAATCTTGCGCTCGTGGCAGGCGCCTCTCTCGCCACGCCCTAGTTACGGCGACGTCAATTTTTTCAATACTTCTATGTCAAAAATATAATAATTTTTTAATTATTAATTGAATAATTCTTTATATTATTTAAGGAAACATAAATATGATGAAATAAATATAACATAATTATAATAATAATAAAATATAAAATAGATTTACAGAAAGGAATAAATTTGTTAATAAAACGAACTATTATTATTTTTTTGAAGCAATTTATAAATCATTTATTTATTTATATTTCATAAAGCAAATACATAGCTATATAAAAAAGTTTGCAACAACAACTTAGAATATATTTGAAAAATCTCAAGAGGAAATAAGTGTAAACGTAAAATAAACGATCCAATGCGACAGCTCTCTCCGTGGTTAATTATTTAATTATTATTAATATAATTTGTTGTTGTTCGAGAGCAATTCATTTCGAATATGTTCTGTTTCGGACAGAAAAAAAAAGCATCCAGCAGTTTTAAAAATAACTAGGATATTTCATCTTTTCTTTTTTTTACATATATTTCTTTTTTTTTATATTGGTCTTAATTACTCTGATATAGTATTTTTCACGTGTGTGTAACAAAGACATTCAATATTAACACTTAAAACTGGAGTACATAATAAATAACCCTCCAATTCAACGTTACAATTACAGAGTTACAACTGTTCTAGAAATGAAACCTCGAAACGCATTCCAATTATTCCTTATCCTAATATTTATATTTATATATATATATATGTATATGCTATATCTTAAAAAATAAAAAGTAGATCAGTCAAAATAAAGTAATAATTAAACAAAGTATGCTGCTGAAAACGCAAATAGAAGGAAGAACCAAGGATATTTTGTTCTTTCTGAAATTTCATCAATAACCCCCAATTCTTCCCATCACAAAATAACTTTACTCGCGTGCTTACTTAACGTTTATTCCAACCATAGCTACGATCACGATCAAAAAACGTATTTTTTTTTCATCGTTCAGGGGCAGTTTAGTCCCCCCACCACCACTCACACACATATAATGCAACGAAAATAATAATAATAAGAAACTAAAAAGAAAACAAAAAGGTTTAAATATATTTAATCATTATAAATAAGATTGTATCTGTAACACATAAGTTTGATGAAAACATTGCGTTTCCTCATTGTTTACGTATTACACAAATATTTGTTGGTTTTTTTTTTTTGTTTGTTATAAAAAGAAATGATAAAAACATAAAAATAAGATTTGTTTCCAGATGGGAGATAGGCAGAATTTAAAACATTATTAGATGTATGTACAAAATTTAAGGAATTCAAATATGACAGAGGGCTATTTTCTTATAAGGTGTGAATATTACGACTTTTTTTTTTGTTTTGTTTTAAGGAGTGTGTATGTTTCATACTTGGGATGGAATCTGGAACCAAAGTAAACATGCTGCAACATTTAGTTTCGTAGAGTGTTTTTTTTTTTGAAGGTTCCATCTGATGATACGAAAGATACATTAATAATAATATTTGAAAAAAAAAATCTTATTCCTTCTTTTCTTCGGATTTCTTGCCGATTGGCACTGCAGCTTTTACCCTAAAATGTAATAGAATTAGTAATGATCGTTTATTTGGGTTGGTGTGTTACGTACTTGGAGGTAATTTCCGCCAGCTTAGATCTGACAATGTCAAGGTTAGCATCGATCTGTGTCTTGTTGGTTTCGTATACCTTGGGAAGAGAGAAGAGAGCGACCCAAGCTGTAAAAGAATATTGAATATATTTAATTAATTGGTGATGATGAAGATCGTGATGATTCTAAGCTTTACCGAGAATGATTAAAGTGATGCCGTTGAACCAAGCGCCCAAGTACGTGAAGCACCAGAGCAGCACGGCGAACTTGATGGAATCGACGAGGTCTTCGACCAAGAATAATCGGCGCAGTTCCACGATGGTAGCGTTCAAGTGGGTCACAGCTACCTTCGTAACCTCCTCGACCTTTTGTTGCGGCAAAGCTACATCAGTTTCCAAGTAATCCCTAGAAGGTAACGAACGTTGTAACAATTTCTTTGAAAAATAGTTTAAAAAAGATCTACGTACTTGAATGGGTGTCCATCGCCGGTCTTTTGCACAGCTTGGACGATGTTCTTGTAGATACGGAAAGAAATAGTGGCGGCAAGTCCAAGGAGAGAGACGTAGGCCACGACGCTGATGAGCGAGAAGAATTTAAGACTCAAAAGGATCAGAAGCACTCCTCCAAAGATTGGGCCGGACTTCTTCGGGTCCCTCCAGTAGATGAGACTCTCCACTGCAAAATAAAATCACAAATTTTAATGATATGATAATTCACACGACAAATTTTAGTGAACAACAGTACTTTCAACGCGCAGAAGGCAAATGAAACTAAGGCAATAATAGAAACCGAAAACGTCCATTTTGAATGCAATATAAATAAATGAATATGTCTTCTTTTTTTTCTGCGTCTCGAGATTCCGCGAGAAGTTTATTTTAACCGTGACTCTAGTGCCAACTTGCGCAGTCCACGATCGAACACCGAATGGCGAATTCTCACTCTCTCTCAACATCAACACCCCATCATGGTATAGCATTACGCAGCCTGAAATTATAGACTCGAAGGATAAAAGATACTGATGTTACATTTCCTCATCTCCCTTTGCAATCTTCCTTTTATTTTTCCACTCTCGTGGACAGACACGAAACCCATATCGCGCAACCGTGACTGCGAACAACCACGATCCATGAAAATTACAAGATTAATCCAGATCGAAATAAAAACCATTTTAATAGTAAGTGCAATAAAAAATCTTCATAAGATCCAGAATCCATTTCGTATGTTTATTTAATTTTAAAATAAACAAAATTCCAACAACTTCCCTCGTTTTATTATCCTTAACATTCTTCAGACTTGAAATTATAAACTGCTTCACGTATCAGCCCATACCCGGAGGAAATTGAATGGGCGCTAATTAAAAGCTAATCGGAGCAAAATAACACGACAAAGAAGAACCGTTTCATTCGATGCTAATTTACAACCATCTACAAATTTCTTGCCGACTCCGTTGTTCCCATTTCCAAAATCAACTTTCTTTTTCTGCACTCGCCCATGGACCTGAACTTACGTTCGCTTGCCATACCTAAGAATAGAACAATGATGCACATAATCGAATATAGAAATACTAATTTAACAAAAAAAAATCAACATGCACGTATGCTAAAATATATGACTTCCAGTAAATTCCAGCCGATTGGACTAAGTAAAATGCAAAGCGTTGCAGTTCGCTCTTTTTGTTATACGTACACAATATTTTTATTTGTCAGCTTTATCGCGACCAAAATCCGCCAATGTGATAACCTTCAAGCGTTTTTGATTAATTAATGTTTCTTAACGAAACGTTGTAAATAAATATTATTCTTTGCAACAAGTAAACTAATTAGTGTTGGGTAAGTCTCGTTTAATGCAGACAAACATAAATTGAAATTTGTAATCACCGTTATGATTACTTTTACATTATTATTTCGTTCATTCACAGCTAGAAACAATTAAAAAAATACTACAATAGTAATAACTCTTAAACGTAGTAAAATCAGTGAATGGCAAGTTGTTATGAATATATTACTTTACATAATTAAATATAAATTCTATTACGTTATATTTACATAAGAAAGTATTATCGAAAGTATCATTGAAGACGTAATAAAAAAAAAACTTTCTACAGCTGAATCAAATTATCTTTAGAGTTATGGAAAACAATAAATTCCTTTAGGAATAAAACCTTATTTGCGTATTTTGTAGTAACAAAAACATGATAAGAATTATTTTATCACTTATGTTAACCATTCCATTTCTAATTGTAACAGTATAACTCTGTCGAGTCGTTATTTTACGATTTCCAAGTTTTATAGTAGCTTGTGGGAAACAAGTAAAAACTACCTGCTTCTCCGAACAAAGCATCACACAAAGGCTATCCAGTATCCATTGAACGGTGGTATGTATGCCTGAACGCGATTCAAAACGTCCCGACCGACCATATGTTCGTTCACCCGCGTCTCGAATCTTTCACACGAAATAAGATGAAAACACGCAGGCAGTCTTACCAGGTCCCCTTTCTGGCAAAGGCTCTTGATTTCTTTGGTTGTAAAACTGTTTCCTGACCATTTTGGATGTGTGAAAAGCAGGTGCACACTATAACTACAACTTGAGGAGTGCGTGCGATACGTAAGACACCTTACCACGTCGCCGACGGAATGAACGCGAGAGAACGGTATACCAGCTACACACTACATATACAGGCGGCAGCAGCACACACGTGTGCTGCTTTCACGGTATGCAGGGTACCTCCTCGTCTCTTTATCAGGGCTGCCGTATGAGTCTGGATGTTGGAGAAGGACGGGAACAGTTACCGCGTGGATGTGTTGGGAAAGCCAACGCGATGCAAAACGTCGACACCGTGGCAGATGCAAGCTAGCAATCTGGATGTCAACGTGTAACTTTGCGATAATCGATATTAACTTATAATAAATCCCTATAGAAATAACATATGTTATCAATTACAGTTTATTGCCCTAATATTTGGAGTTGAGCAACAACAACATCAATAAAAAGGCGTAGACTCCAACTATCAAAATGATAAATTGTAACCAATTTGTAGTGCATGTGCAATGGAAGTAACACAACAACTAAACAGGATTAGTTGGCTTCTCTTCGCTTACCACAGGCTTATAAACTCGAATGTTACATAAATAGAGGAAACGGCTTATTGATCGGGACTCCAAATGAAATATTTACCAAACTACTGTTCGCAAATTAGGAACGCCTAGCGGAAGTACATCGCACCACTACAGTTTCCGGAAGTTATTATTATACATTGCGTGGCAACCGCGACTACTATTGATAATTCATGTAAATTCTCCCTGCCATTATTTGCTGACAAACAGATCTATTATTAACAAAAAAAAATCGATATGTATCTTTCATTTCAATGAATTATTTAAACCTAGATTATAGGTTTACCGTTATAGCTCAATATATAAAAGAAAAATGAGTTCAACGTTTTTGCATTCACACAAATATCAGATGCAAAATCCTAATATTCACTCACAAAGTTTTAATATTCAGGAATAAACAACGTACAACAAATTTCATATAATCAATACGCTACGCTGCTACATAACGCAGCTATACCTCACATATATTCATTGATGCAAGTACGTTAAACTATTTGTCCCAAGTTACCAAATAATATCAATTACAACGTTTAATTGTAATTTGTATTCGGATTTGAAATATTGCTGAAGAAACTAGGAATTGAATATTGACCATAGCCTTCGCGAGTCGTATGTAGGCAACACAACTGACTCGTGTACAGTTTAATAAACTCGACGAGTTCAAATATTTCGGAAGAGATGTGTATGTGCGACAGGGTATTTTGAATGCGTTCCAAATAAATTAAGCTAAACGTGGAGCGAAAACGAAACAAAAAGGTAATAATGTAGATCTTTGTGCTGCTGATGTTTGTGCGTGTGTGTGAAATGTTGTAGATTTCCGAGAGGCGTGCATGCGGCCAATTTTAAATATAAACCTCGCGACGGACACCGAAAGTTAATTTCATAACTGTAGTATTTTTAAGACCTCGTCCCCGGTTCGTGACGAAGCTACCAGGCAGGCCTATGCAGCAGCCCACTCTCTATTTGATGAACCAGGATACCGAAACTAATGATCTTCCTATTATCACTTAGTTAAAATATTAACGAACTCAACCAAATTTGAACCATACGTATTGTAATCATTCATTGGAAGCATTTCTGTTGGATCTAATAGCAGTATACAAAAATAAACAAAACAAGCCGGATGATACAACCCCATCTTCAACGTGCAGATAATTGGCTACACCAATTATATACATATGAAAAATGAACATCTGGACGAGGGGTTGATGTTCAATTGAATTATACACTTGGATGTGCCGAATCATACACATACAAGTTAATTTTATATATTTCAGTTTATATTTCAGAATTAACTATAAACAGTATATATATTAACATGAAAATCAAATCAAATAACAAAATAATAATAATTTTAATGGATTTTGTTAATTAATAATTTAATTGATAACTTTATGAAAGATTTGTTAATATACATATGTATAATAAAGGGTAGTAAACAAAATATCAATTTTGGAAGCGTAGCTGAAAGGTTAATCAATAACGTGGGGCGAGAGCCAAGCGCAAAGTGATTCACTTAAATGTCAGAAATGAGTCAATACCAATTTTATGCGGAAAATAATGATAATTTAATTGAGTAATTAATACTTTTAGCTAAAATATATTATTAATTAATTGATTTATTGACTATCATTATATATAAACATTTAAAAAAAAAACAAATGTAGTATTTCCTGTAATATGTCAATCTTTTCGGTTAGTTTTGATTGTCTTCTTTTAACTTAATCTACAAAAGACATATAAAATCAAAAATGTAAATAAATAATTTGGTTATTGATTATATATTGTGCGCATACGTTTCAATCCAATATAATTGTTGATGAAATCAAAGATAAAATTTAATGGCAATTAAAATGAAGCGGTATAATGTGTAAGTATACGAGAATACGGATAGAGTTGACAGCTCTTCCATCTTGACGAAGCTTTTAGTTCGATTAGTGTTTTGTTAGATACTAGGATCAGGGGTGGCGGCGTTTAAGTAGTTCAAGGTGTGCTTAAGAATGAGGCGTGGTGACATAACAAAGGGTGACGGAAAAGAAAATGATTTGGAGCCAAAACTTTTTACATAACTTCCACACGGAAATAGAATTCGGATCAGCAGAGTCCGCGAATATTGCGCTCATCCGTGGAGGGATCGATAAGGGAAGAAAACAAACGAAGCGGCAACAAGATCGCAACGAAATGCGATTTTGGCAAACCGTATTCAATGAATCAATCAATCAATCGTCGACGTGCACTTACATTCGTCTCGTCGCAAAAGCTCGAAAAGATTCATCCTGTCGTTTTTATCGGTGTGGTCAAAGACGGCGTCGAGTTTCGAATGCCTGGCTGAAGGGGAGCTCGTACAGACCGCTTTCTGGCAGACTACCAACGATGATGGTCTTTTCTCTTTCTCTTTCTGACACTCTCAGTCACACACACACACTGTCACTCTTCGAGATTCTAAATTTGAAACAACCACTCTTGGCCCTCCGGTACTACACAAACAACCCTGCCTCTCCAACGTCGCAAACCTAACTGATCAACGTAAAAGAGACGGCCCTCTGTACACGTACGGCACAAACAGCGCCGCGACGGCGGCAGCTGCATCGTCGGGACCCCCGCAACAAATTCGGGTCGCCGCGCATGCCACCAACCATAAGATCAATAGAAACCCCTCATGTTTACTCCCCAAACTCTCTTTTACTCCGTCTCTCACATACACCCACACTTCCAAGAAGACATAGATGACTAAATATTTTTACTGCACGCATTATGCAACAATAACAAAATTGGAAAGTATAGCAATAAGATAATTAATATTTGTATTCAAATAAAGACAAAAGTTTGAATTGCCAATACAACAATCATCGATTCGATTAGAAAACGCTTATTTTTTTTCTGGTATTGCAGATTATTGAGGTCAATATTTCAAAAGTGCCTTGATGCAAAGAAAATTCAGCAATATTTTCGAATTGCGAACCTCGGCATGATCCAATCATTAAGTTCACTTATTTTATAATAAAAAAAAAATTGTTTTTCTAATATGGAACGTCATGCAAAGTTCGTGACCGACCAAAATGAATCCCACGACACACAAGCTCTCTATTGCACGGCAAAAGAAACCTTTAAAAAAATCAATTTTCGCAAAAGCACTCTCCTATTACTCGACTGTAATCCGGAAAGGAATCCAATCAAACAGTGGAAGACTATTTGCGCAGCATTGAAAGGTAACAATATGATATTGAAAGATCCAATTACGCGTGCAGTTTGATCTCGGCGTCGGTCTCGTCCACTTAATTTAATTACAGACAATAAAAAGAAAAGGAGGAATAAAATCTGGAACATCGTAAATCCTGCTTTACTAAATTGATTAAAAGATATATCCGTCCGTTCCTCCGTCAAGCTTTAGCCATGTTGGATAGATATCTCGACGTGCACGACTTTGTCAACGTGCACACAATTGACAGTCATTGTATATGTGCGCAAATTTATTTACGTACATCAAGGGCTTCCTTTATTGCTTCGATTCGGAAATACCACGACCTTTAATTCACTCAAAAAAAAAATGGTTTTCCGATTTGCGTACGTTCAATGATAGGATTTTACATCTCAAATTATACAATTACAAGAATAAACGATAAAAATGAGACAATTAGTTGGAATGCCTTTCGATTACAAAGAAATAATAAAAGTATGTTCACAGTTAACAACATTACAAAAATAAATGTGAAGCTTCCGCATTTGATATTTGCTTCGTATACTTGCAAAGATTTGGTCAAAAAAAAGAAAATTAAAGTGTACAATTATTGTTAACAATGGACTTTGCGACGTATGAAGACCTTGAAGTGAAGCATCGAGGTGACATTGAGGCGCGAAAGTGAACACTGGATCATAATACGCATCTAAATATACGTTCACTTATGCAATAACAACAAATTAAATACATGAAATTTCGGAGTGGAAAATTCATTGATTATGCACAAAACGCACGGCAGCATTCAAAGTAATTAAATTACGCGGTTAAGAATAAAGCATCTGGTATTAATTCAGGCGAAGCGCTTTCATCTCGAGAAAACCAAAAAGCGTACACTCACCTTTAGGATTCAGCCTTTCTGGGTTGAACCAAGCATCTGCAAAAAGGAAGTTAAGAAGTGTTTAGTTAGTATAAAGTGCATCTCGAATTTAATTAAAAGTAAATGTGTGCAGATTTGTTAAAAGCTAAATATATATATACATATACAATGCTAGTTCAGAAGAGACAAGTACCATTTACCAAAGTGTCCTACAATATATTTATTCATCAATTAAATGCTAAAAGTGTATTAGTTAAATGTACTTAATAGGTTTATTTCTATAATTAAATTGTATTAGCTTTCAATTAATAGCAGGCATTATTCTTGTAATTAGGTTTTGCTCAACAATATTATCTGGACTGCTGTTAAATCTTATGACGTTGAAACTTCTTTTAAACCTAACCGAAAAGATATAAAAAAAAATGCCCCTCCGATTGTTCGGAAAAGCCAGGTAACATTAAAACAGGTATAAAATACTACCCCAAGTCACAACATAAGGCTAATACGCTTTTATACAGTGGATAAGAAATAGAATCAACAAAAAAATAGTAGATTTTTAGATTCAACGAGGAACACGACATACACGTATTTCCGCAGATTGAATTTCTCGGTATTTCGTTTCCTTTGTTGCAGAAATTAGATACAGCATAGTAACACAACACTAAGGAAACAGAAAAATTCGCTGGTGTTCATTTAAATTCTACAAAAAAAGAAAGCAAGCTATCATAACTAACACAAGAAACGTAATCATTGACAGAAGTATAATATTGGGGACAATAAAGATAAACATTTTTTTTAGTAATCACTTGCATAATTATAACAGATATCAACTTTTACAAAAATATATATGAAATTTGAACTATTTCTAGTTGTATTATTAAATTATTATTGAGACTGTCTTGTTGTGCTTATGAAGACAGTGAGTTATCATAGTTTTAATCAATAATTGATAAGTGTCCAAAACGAAAATATTTTCTATTTGATAGTATTGCATCAAAATAGTCTATCATTATACAAATATTGTTACCAATTATCAATGTAATATTGTAGAAAATTGTGCAATTAGTTATATTTGTTGATTAATTATTAGCAAATATAATTTGATGTCTTCAAAAACTATGAAATTATGACTATTATTTTGATAGCAAGACAAAAATATATTAGTTTCAATAATGTGGTGAATAATGTGGCTTCATTAGAAAGAAAGAAATATTAAATTTTCTCAATAATTCATTAATTTGTTCGATCAAACTAAATCCTTACAAAATATTTTATAGCATAATGTAATCTATTTAATCTAATCATTTTATCTGAGACTTATGTAACCGAATCTATTAATAGAAACATTTTTTTTCTCAATAATTGGATAAGAGATTAAACGAACGAATAATTTCAGTTCATTATTCATATTGCAAGTAAATTAATTTATATCATAAGTAAAATATTAAGATTTGTTATTTCATAGTATATTTGACATAACGTTGCGCAAGACTACTTGATTATATGACACACAATTCAATGAAGAGCGATCCTACACGTGAATTAAATCTGAAACATGTTGGACCTTGGCTTCAGGTTGAAAGGTCGAACCGATTAGCGTTTAATAATAATACCATAAATAATCATTGTTACAGTGAATTCGATGCTCCGCAATTACTAATTATCACATGTCATCGCATACGGTGATTAGCAGTCAATGATGACGACCGACTGAAATTAGGTTGACAATCATTAGTACGTCTGCACTAATTCCACTGGAAAAGTACCAATCTCAAAAAGTCAATACATCGCTCGACTGAAAGAAAAAATACACACGTACATTTTGTACAAGCGATAAGAGTATGCATTTATTTGATTTATCTTTGCATGCTAAATTGCAATAATTCCATGTTTTTGAAATGAATATCGAAGGACACTATGGATGGATGGCAAGTATCTTTTGCACGTCAAGATTTAAATGCGCAACGAACGGAAACGCGTTTGTTTTATCTGTTTCATCTTCTAATTGCTAGACTAATCAGTGGATTTAGACGTAAATTTCTTACTAGGCGAAAACATGACGCAGAGAAGTGATCTGTCTAGGCATTTCTTATCGGACGGCTTCTGCAGTTTGCAAACCTTCTCGTAGGCATCGTCAATGATATCCTCGACTGCACCCTTGACAGTATCTTTCACGGTATCCATGATTCAACAACGAAAAAACAACCACTACGACACGAACGCACTTCGCACAGCGACAATGTAATTGTTACTAATTTAAAATGAATTTTACACGCAGCCAATGCGAGTCAGTGCGAGGATATGCGCTGGGAATGGTTCTGGGACGATAACTGGGCAGGCGTTCAGATATCGACCGTGAGTGAGCAAGACGACACCGTCGACAACCTCACTCTAGCCCGTATTATATATATATATATACACACTTATATATACTGTATATATATATGTATGTATGTATAAACCAAGGTGCATTTAACGCACGCATCCTCAATTGGGATGTACCATCAAAGAAAGGAAAGGGGCCCAAAGCATACAATTAACAACCACAGATAATGCTCTGGTCGTCAGCTATGCTTCTTGAATTGTTTGTTCACACACAACACACAGTATATACTTAGCCACGTCACATATTCACATAAACGAGCCTAAAAATTATTTTTTTACTGATAGCGTTCAAATAAACCGGGAAGCCTGCACGTAATTACTATTTAAATAAAACACAAAAAGTTGAATACCAAGATATTTTGTAAATATCATTAAACTACTATCAGTAGCATGTCTATATGCAATAAATTATTAATATTACGACATATGAAAATAGATTGTGAGAGCAATGAATCGCAAAAATAGTTATTTTGAACATAGGTGGACATAAATTATTTAATCATTTATAGAAGCTGGATTACATTTATTTCATAAAATTCGGAATTACCTTATTTCATAGGTATCGACGAACATTGCAACATTTTTATAAAATAAAAGTGATGTCATACTTGTTAGTATGGAATTTAAATAAAGACATGATTCATATCAAAATTAATGTTCTCGAAACATTCCTATATTAGTTTCCAATTGTTAAATTTCGTTCATAGAATTACAATTATACTTATTAAAAATAATGTTTGTTTGTTTGATCTTTCAGAATTTTACGTTGTGTTAAAAGTCATTACTCTAGCAAGTTGGATTCGGTCTATTACAGTAAAGTTCTATTTATCCCGACTTGGCAAATGTTACCCGGATATACATTCAAGGACTGTCCACGACACACGTTGCTTAACTTTTGTAAGCTGTCAAATATCAACTAAAAAAAAGAAAAAGAAATGTTGGCCAAACCTATGTGTATAAAATTATTATATAATTAAATTACTCCATTGCGAAATTAAAGAGCAATATCATAGAACTACAAAATTATTAAGAAATGCATCTAAATGAAAGATATAGCTGGAAAAGATATATACGAACAAATAGAGATAATCTTTAACCTTGTTACTTGATAATCCTAAACAATAAATTATAATTCTGATACCAGCAATCTTTCAGGAATTTTCAGGTAGATTATTGAAAATATAAAAAATATGGTTGTCCTAATATGTTTAATTCTATGAATTTCATGTTTTAAAAAGTTATTACATATAAGAATATGCAAATGAAATGCAGCTACAAACTAGGCAACACATTTTACAATCTATAGAAGTACAAAATAGAGAAGTTAGCTCTACAAAATATTGATTTTTTTACATACATTTTTAAGTGCATTTTGGGTGCGGTCCAAAGAGTTTGAGAAACTCCGATCTAGGTCACAAATCTACCAAAAAAAATGTGAGCGTTATCAACTCTCATCATATTGAAAATCAAAGCGCAGATTATATCATATTAATATATTCGGCAAATATTTATCAGATAAAATACCCGCATTAACTTTATTAATATTTATGAAATGATGGAAATATATTCTTTGTACAACAGTAACGTTCACAAAAATCGGTTTAATCAAATATATGATAGAAGTAAATAACATGAACATTATTAAAAAAGGTATACTTTAAAGACTAAAAAGATTATCAGGTATTAAAAACCACCTACCTTTTTGAGGCTTTCATCGCCATCTATTGTTCTGTGGCATCACCATTTCAGAACGAAAATTAATATGTACAATGTGCCCTACAATCCCATGTTGAATCAATACTATTATCATTCGTATACACACACACAAAAAAAATGATCTGCTAGAGCAAGTAGAAAATCACATAAATTCCGGATCGAGGGCGAAGGACATTTAAAAATATACAGCGAAATTTAAATCGATTTTAAAAGGAACAGAAATAAAACATTTGCGGAAAAAAAGAAGGAAAGAACAAACGTTCCTGCTCAGCTATTATAAACTCGCATTGGAAAGCTTCCAGATTTGTCTGAGAATTGAATCGGCTAAATGACTGGAATATTTTAGTACAAAAAACAAAAAAAATAATGTAATACGTATACGTAAATTTAGAAGAACCTCAAGTACCAGCAGGTTGAATGACCATCGAGAGCAAGTAGTTCAACTTGGTTCATTTCGAAACGGTTTCATGGTTAACTCTATGATAGTAATCAATAATTATAATAAATAAATATATAATAATGAATTATTTGTGCATCATTTCACTTAATTAATTATGGTCACGCTTCAACAATTCTAGCTAGTATCAAATCATATCTCTAAACGTGAACTTTACTTTCTAAACTGAATCTTGGTAGAGCGCACGTCGCAATTTATAATTTTAGTTTCTCAGAGTTCATCTCGTTATATCTCATTTTGCCTGGAATATTTACTCCAGTCGCAAAGGTGTCATTGACCACTCTTCAAGCAAACCATTTTTACGCAACTAAAGTAAACGCAGTCAACCACTTCAAACACCGAAATTACATTAGCCATGGGACAAATTTGAATATTTTACTCTTGTTAAAAGATTATTTCGTGTATAAAAGCTATTATAATTGTATATGTGACTAAATATCGTGACTGTTGATAGCATGCAGGATGTGCTAATTTGATTTAAAGCAAAAAAGTTGGGCTCAACCGGGATTTGAACCCGGGACCTCTCGCACCCAAAGCGAGAATCATACCCCTAGACCATTGAGCCTCTTATAAAATTTATAAGTCTCTGAACTTAGATATATATGATAACGAATAATTTCGCTCTAAAATCAATACCTGGTAATTGGGGCTTTTACAAACATGCCTGAGTCAGTCGCCTACTCAAGAATAATATGAAATATTAATTCATAAAAAATAATCTATAAATAGGTGTATGATGCCATAGTATTTGTCATTGGCGACGGTTGGAATGTTTGAGCAATCGATTCTCACTGTGATCTCGAAAGTTAACGATATTCTAACTGTGACTTCGTTTAGCACAGATAATAATTGTAACTAATTAAACCTGAAACGAGTTGGTGAATTTGATTACATAGATAAACAATGTGATTCATAGTTTGAGGTACTGATGAATCATAATTTCCATCAAAAAATACACAGTAATTTGAACGGTATTATAGCACGTTGCGTGTATAATTTCGCAAACAGAACGAAGGTAATTTATTTCCCCTCCGTGCTGTTGCGTAATTGTAATGAATCATCGTACTCACCCAGTCCCATTTTACAGAACATAGCCTCAGCCTCAATGACATCCTTCTTGCTTTGAATCTTCTGCGCTTCGGTTTTCGGTTTCTCGACAATCGGTTCGGGTTTCGGGGGTTCTTGCTCAACAGGCTTCTCTTCGATTTTAGGTTGCTCGATTTTGGGTGGTTCAGCTTTGGGTGGTTCGACTTTGGGTGGTTCAACTTTGGGAGGTTCGACTTTCGGTGGTTCGATTTTGGGTGGTTCAACCTTAGTTGGTTCGATTTTCGTTATTACCTCTTGCTTAGGTTCTTCAACTTGAATTGGTTCCGGTTCTTTGGTTTTAACGGGTTCTTGCTCGGGCTCTTTCTGTTTCGGTGGTTCCAAGTCCACGAAGTCTTTGAACGTGTCCTTGGAGGAGATTTCGGGGAGCTCTTGGCTCTTACGGAAGTCATCAGATTCGGCATGCTTGAAATCATCCTCGGGATCACTATCTGAATAGTGTTCCAGGAGATCGTCGTGCACCAGGTGCATTGGCTGCTGCCGTTCATGATCCATGAAGTTCTGGCTGCTCAAGATCAGATCTTGATTGTCGTCCTTTTTGGGTGGTGTTGGATTATTGTAGGTGGACATCTCGTTGAGGAACTTGTCCAACTTAGCGTCAGCTTCTTTGCGATCTGGGAATGCGTCGCCCATTTCTAATAAGTTGGAGTCCATTTTCGGAGAGACTTCTTGCGTTTGGAGAGGATCGAAGGTGGATAGAACGTCGGCAATGTCGTTTGCTGCATCGGAGGCGGTCGCCACCCCTTTATTGATTATCCCTTCTATGTCACGTGCATTCACGGGGGAGATCCTCTCCAAATGCTCAAAATCGTCCACAGAATCCATTTCCCTCTTCATACCTCCTTCCTTCTCCATCAATAAATCTTTAGCTTCCATATTATAAATTATTTCGTTACTTGTACAAGGAATATACACTGGGAATTTTTAACACGTTTTACCGGCACCGGCACCAAACTGTCATCTGTCAGCCAATGTTTTTATTTCCTGCAGATGCTTTGCAAAAGTGGTGGGGATTTCAGAGCGCAATTCTATTGGACAACACTCGCCCCACGGCGTAGCACAAACTTTATTTAAAATCTTGATGACTCACTGTACGAAAAGAACAATTCTATTCTGGTAAATCCAAACGATCGCCACGAACCTACTGGTTATTACACAACTAAAGAAGAAACCATCTTGCCTTTAGTATATCTTAATACCAGATGGCACCACAAAACTCAACCATAACATAGTTTAATACCATTTTAAACTTGAAGCAATATCTATCAAATTATTGTCTGTAATATTTCAAACAGTTGACAATGTTACTAACATTAATTTAATTAACTTTAACATCATAATTACTAACTAACGTTTGTTAACTAAACAAAACACTTCAATATCCCTTTCGTTCAATTTAGGGACAAAGCAAATATTAATACTGGTAATCAATTTATTTAAAACAACATCTGTTATTTGAACTCTATTTAAAATTACTAATTAACTTTTAATAACAACATAAATATTTAAGTTCGAAATAATTAGACATTTAACAATAACATTTCCAAACAAAGAAATATTGCTTTTACAAATTATTTTTTAATGAAAAATAGTAAATGGACTAGGTGTGGATGTGTGGACGTCAAATTAAGGATGGGAAAGCTTTATTCCATTAGAGGAGTCCTTATCAGCGAATATCGGGCAAATATTTTTACATACTTCACGAAGATGCGCATGAACCACGTGTACGCTAAATATGAAATGAGCTCATGCGATGTGTATTCAGCTTTTAATGAAATAAAACCGATGACACAGAGTGTGGCCTTATCAACTCGGATTTATGATACACTAATTTGATGCTTACACAACACATTGTACATGTCAGAATGGAAGAATTTCTCTTTTCGAAATACCTTTTTAAAATAATTATTTTAAATATATTAGAACTGTGAAAATGTTGTTAACGCGTCTATACATCCAATTGGAATAAAGTTTCTTCATATATTTGTGAAATATGTTAGCTTTTCTACAACTTATGGATTGAAACCCAAAATTAGGCTCTCAACTTGTGTCAAAGTGAAGAACTGGTGAAATATTCTTAGCAATTAAGTCAACTACAAATAAATATGTTGGGTTAAGAAACTCTGGTCTATAATATATTCAATTAATTGTTCTGATTCATCATGTAAAACTACAAATCTGATAAACGTGATGATTTTGGTCACAGTCAAAAACTTTGCAACTTTACTGACCTAATAAATGTTCGTAAATTTAGGAAAGTATAATTATTAAAATAAATAGTATTATTTTATATTTCCTTTTTCGTATATTTACTTGAAAAACTTAAATCGGTAGCAATTTTATCCTGTAATTTATTAACGTATTTGCAAAGTATATTATCGGATTTATTGCAAATTGTCGGTTACTGAAGCACTAATATTAGTACATACATTTATATTAGTTAATACTGCAACAATTGTTGTTGCATTTAATCTTGAAATTAATTAGTTTGGGAGGCTCTGAATCCGTGTTTGACGTTGTATTATGACGGTTTGCGCCAACGTGATGATTTTGGTAACAGTCAAAAACTTTGCATTTTTACTGACCTAATAAATATTCATACATTTTGGAAAGTATAATTATCAAAATAAATAGTATTATTTTATATTTCCTTTTTCATATATTCACTTGAAAAACTTATATGGGTAGCAATTTTATCCTATAATTTGTTAACGTATTTGCAAAGTATATTATCGGATTTATTGCAAATTGTCGGTTACTGTAGCACTAATATTAGTACATACATTTATATTAGTTAATACTGCAACAATTGTTGTTACATTTAATCTTGAAATTAATTAGTTTGGGAGGCTCTGAATTCCGTGTTTGACGTTGTATTATGTCGGTTTGCGCCAACGTGATGATTTTGATAACAGTCAAAAACTTTGCATTTTTACTGACCTAATAAATATTCATACATTTTGGAAAGTATAATTATCAAAATAAATAGTATTATTTTATATTTCCTTTTTCATATGTTTACTTGAAAAACTTATATCAGTAGCAAGTGTTAACGTATTTGCAAAGTATATTATCAGATTTATTGCAACTTGTCGGTTACTGTAGCACTAATATTAGTACATACATTTATATTAGTTAATACTGCAACAATTGTTGTTGCATTTAATCTTGAAATTAATTAGTTCGGGAGGCTCTGAATCCGTGTTTGACGTTGTATTATGTCGGTTTGCGCCAACACGCACGCGTATTGACAGTTAGCGCATACCGGCGTATACACACGATACCAGAGAGAACAAACCCAACGGAACGGTACACCAAACAGTGTATTTTTTTTAGTTTGGATCGGTCTGCTGGGCGCCGCCGTCCGGTGTCTGTTTGGTGGTGGTTTCAGTCAAGATTTGCACGGAGAGATGGCGACGAGAACGTCGGAATGGGGCGGTGGTGATGAACACCAACAACAGAGCGAATTGGACTTGGCTAATGGGGTGAAATACGAGGATTTCAAAACTAAAGAGGCTTTCACTCAAGCACTTACGAATGGATACATAGTAAGTGCACAAGTACACGTAAATAAACCCCCCAATTGGGAAGAAGCGCAAGCGGTTTTTTATTAATCCACCGATTGAAATGAACAGCACACCCAGACCCGTACTGTGTTTGTATTTGCTACGGTGTTTTCGTATTCCGAAACGCACGTTTCCTGTTACCTAAAAGCAGCAGTCTGAGGTTTATGACTTAACCTAAAATGTAATGCTTCTGAGCGAAGTGAAATTTAAATTTATTTACCGCATTTTGCCAACTGTGCAAATTTCAAGTGTGTGTGTGTAATCTGAGACGCGTATATATTTGTTCAAGAACTACAAAATTCATTATATACGCAAAAAGTGTCTCGATTATTTTCCATTTCAGCACATATCAAATTGTATTATTTTACTTATAATAAAATATACACCACAGAAACATTGATACTTAATCTTTATAGAGAATTTCATACAATAAGATTAAGAAAATCTTCATATTTGACGCACGTTTCAAATATTGAAGAAACTTAATTGGATTCTCAACAAGCGTTTAAACGCTTACATTTCTACCAAAGTTGATAGAAAAAGTTTATTTTTCTTCTGCATTTCAACTATTCACAAATTATTTGCAAGAAACTCATTGTTAACATCACAATCTTATATAAATACACCTGCTTTCTGGTATCTATAATATTCTGAATAACTTGTACCTTTCCACAGTATAAATATTTGGTATTTCTTTAATAACATTTTATGGCGCGAATTAAACAAGTTTTAAAATGGAATATAATCATCTTCTTGCGTTTATTATGGCAAATTGTTATAAAAAAATAGTACCGATGTTTAATTGGAATACTGATTTTTTTAGAAAGTAGCGACAATTCTTAAGAAATATGTTTTTTTTTTCCCAAAATGACTTGAATTTTCTTATTTATTTATCATATTTTTTTTATTTATCTAATCAATTATCAATTAGTTTTGAATGTTACAAGCGTGACATTTGAGTCACACGAGATTATTACGGCAGCAGCAACATTAATTTCGAGGTCCCGACGAATTATCGAAACGTGTTTTCAATGTATCGCCCGGAATTATATGGATTTAAGAAAAAATATGCATGCTAAATGACTTTTTTTTTTAAAATATAATAATGTTACTATTTTGTGGAAAAATAACTCAATCTGAACATATATTAAAATATGTTTGAAAATAGTTATTTACTAAATTGTACAATATTTACATACTAATTTCAATTTAACTTAAATATTCGCAATTTAATATCATTTTAAGCAATTTTACACAATTTCATTTAAATAAATATATAAATAATTCATTTCAATAAATACTATAATTTTAATTGAATCATTTTTAGTATACACACATTGATGTTATTTTATCTATATACAATAACAACAACAAAACTTTTAATTGCAAATTTAATTAATTATCAATCGGCCGTATGTTTTCGTACAGTAATCATATTAAAAAAGTTTTTTTTTGCAATATTATTGAATGTTTACTTTTATATATTTCGTACTAATAATAATTATATAATAACAATAATACGAAAACGAATAAAATATATTTCAGCAATGCTGTCAAGTTGTTTATCAGAACTATATAAATATCACTATCTGGAATGTCTAACGTACATATTTTATATCGTCCTATGTTATTTACAATAACTGGAAAAAGTGCCCATTTGCACTTCCATCGTTGTATAATTTATGATTTTTGTTATTACTTAAATTGGATTAAGTTAATCTACTTATTAATCATTAAATTTCAAGTTGTATCATTTTTAATATCTTATTGCAAATATTTTTTTCTTTTTTTTCAGAAAAATGGCAAAATAACTTGCCCAAAGAAGAATGGCCTAAATGGACATATTCCGGTAAGATAAATATATTTAAACTATAAAATAAAGTTAGAACAATTCATCATGTCAAATAAAACAACTGTAGTCAATTCTATATAAGTGCAAATGCAATCTTAAATAATTTGGAGAGAGTGGGATTCGAGGAACACGAGATAAGCCCACATCTCGGTAAGGAATGCAAACTATACAGACTTGTAATTGGTTTACGAAACAAATTAAACTACTCATAAGTATGTGTATTTAACGATGCGAATGCATCAACGATATCAAAATAAAACGTTCCTCGAATGATGAATTGAAAAAGTATGTGCCGTGACATTTCTTTTTTATTGTAAATTATTAACACCTCCACTTGCCAAGTTTAATTTTAAATAAAGATCATCTGAATTCAATTGCTCTTAGTCAAATATTTTTCTTGTATACATGTCATGGCGCTGTTAATAGAAACCTTCTTATTGTTATCGCAATTCACATGTCGTCTAATGTTTGAGTCGTTTTACAATTTTTCAATTTGTGTGTGAATGAAAAGAAAAGTCATATTCTATTTAACAATTAGTGCAATCCAACAAATATAAAATGTAGATTGTTTAGACGTGTGCTTCGACGACGGCATACAAAATTAATAGTTTCTATTTTTACTGGCGCTGTCCAATTGAGCTATTCGAGTTGTACGTTGTGTGTGATATTAAAAGGTCATTGGGCGTAATTCCTAGTTGATTTTATTGATTGATGAATACTACGGCTATGTGTATATATTGAAAATATAAAAATGGGTCAGAAATATTTACTGGACATTTATTTTTTATTTTTTATGAAGATGAATTCGACTAATACTGAACCAGAGACCAGCAAACCAAAGAACAGGACTGCAAAGGAGTCGTTCGAGATACCCAGCATCGTGACCATATTTTTAACACATTTAGGTAATTAATTTTACTATCGACTAATAAATGAAAAGTTTATAATGTTGTAATTTTGTTAGGTTTTTACATTTTGATGTTTCTGGGATATTTGAGTCAAACGTTGTTTCCGCCGAAAGTAGCTAAAGAGACCAACCGCGAAGGATATCCACCGTTATACAATAAATTCGTAACATTCTACTCTCTGTACTTGTATAGAAGGATCAAGGACTGCTGGAATTATCCAATCTGCAGTGTACCAGGAGCTGAATTGGTTTTAAAAAACCGCGTTTCAGAGGATTATGGATGGACTTTTAAGTATGTTAAATTGGATTTACTTTTGAAAAAAAAAAACAATATTTTGTTAATTTTAAATTTAAGGTTTACTGGGGAGAAAACCAAGTGTTTAAATTTAGGTTCATATAATTATTTGGGTTTCGCGGAAAGTGAAGGGCCCTGCGCTGATGCGGCTGTCGAGTCGATTGAGAAATACGGCGTTTCGACATGTTCAAGTCGACAGAAATACGGCACGTGCGATCTGCACGTAGAACTGGAACAATTAACTGCTGAGTTTTTGGGCACCGAGGATGCTATTACTTTCGGGATGGGATTCGCCACGAACGCCCTAAATATACCAGTCATTTTAAGCCCAGGCTGTTTGGTGATCAGCGATGAAAAGAATCACGCTTCACTTATATTGGGGATTAGAATGTCCGGTGCCACGGTGAAAGTGTTCCATCATAATGGTAAATAGTTTGAATAATGATTTATATAAGTAACTTATGTTCATTGCATTTTTAGACGTTGATCATTTGGAAAAGAGATTGCAAGAAGCAATCGTGTACGGTCAGCCGAAATGCAAGACGCACACGCCGTGGAAAAAGATTTTGATTGTCGTTGAAGGTGTTTATAGTATGGAAGGGACGGTCGTTCGTCTACCGGAAATTATAGAATTGAAGAAGAAATACAAAGCGTATTTGTATTTGGATGAAGCGCATAGTGTTGGGGCGATGGGTAAATGCGGACGCGGCGTCGTCGATTACTACGGTTGCAACCCGAAGGATATTGATATTCTGATGGGTACCTTCACTAAAAGCTTTGGATCGGCTGGCGGATATATTGCTGGCAGTAGAAGTTTAATATCGCACATAAGGAAGCACAGCTGTGCATCGAAGTATGCGACGGCAATGTCACCGCCGGTGGCCGCTCAAATCATAACCGTTTTTAAAATTCTGATGGGCAAAGACGGAACCGACGAGGGAAAGAAACGTATCGAACGATTAGCGAGGAATACCAAGTACTTTCGACGACGTTTAGCACAAATCGGTGTTATCACCTACGGGAATGAAGACTCGCCAGTAGTACCAATCTTAGTGTACCTGTTTTCCAAGATTTCGTATGTTAATATGATTGATCTCTTGAGTGAAATAATAATATTGTTTTTTGTAGGTCGATGGTTCGAACTTTGATCAAGCATAAGGTTGCTACAGTCGGCGTCGGATATCCGGCCACTCCCTTGATGCAAGGACGTATCAGAATCTGTTTGTCGGCTGCACACACAAAGGAACAATTGGATTATGCACTGGAGACGATCGACAAGGTGGCCGACGAGCTTGGACTGAAATATTCGAGGAAACCTCGTGATCCTAATCCAATTGACTACGATGCGCTAGAGTTGTACGACTAGAGAGTGAAGTATATGTTTTCAATTAAATTATGAAACAGGTCTATATTGTTTTTCGAAATTTATTAATTTACGCACATGTCAAACGACTAAGTCAATTTATTTATTGAAACAATGGTGAAAAGAAATTCAAAGTCCAAACATTACTAAAAACGTGTTGAAAGTTTATTAGTTCACACGCTTAAATTTATTAAACGCACATATGAATAGTAGTCATATTCCGCGAGTATTACTTAGGAAACAATTGAAGGTGCATTTATACTTAAAGTTGACTGTTTTGTATGCAATATTTTCTGTACTAACCAAAACGTGCTGTTTTGAAGCGAAAAATAATTAGTGCCTTGGATTATTTAAAGTAATACTATACATTAATTATATATAGATAATATTTAAAAAAGCACAACGTAGACGTTTATAACCTCAGCTACTTCATTCGATAATTTCTATACCTTGTAATTATTGCTCACAGCAGTATTATATAATATTTTATATTACCATGAACAATGAACGTTTAGAAGATGATTCCCGGATTCATAGTTTGTAGTTATCTAATTGGCATGCCATTTTATTTAGTTTTTGTTGTTGTTTAATTAATTTATTTTGTATTGCTATCATATTATTGTTGTTATATTATTATTTATAGATTGGACAAGGTCGAGGTTCTCGTTAGATGCTTTGTTTTCTTTTGTCATTTCATTTCTTCTTCGATATTTTTTTTTTGTACAAAAATTCGACAATAAAGACTACGTGTTTATTTTATTTTAATTAATTTATTGTTTTTTGCACATTTTGTTATTTTTCTTGTACAATCTAGTTAAAATTAGCAAATAACGCTATTTTTACTTTCAGGTTAGAAATAATTGTTATTATAGTGGAGATGAGTTGTTTAAAATGTTCATAATTTCTAAAAAAAATTACAGTTCTTAATTACGTAGTTTATAAGGATCTCGAGGATTAGTTTAGTGTTGAAATTGGGTTGCTTCAATAATGTAATCGCATCTTTAATGCGAAGATTTTGTACAAATATAGAGAACATATCAGGATTGATGCAGAATTAAAACATAGTTAGTGTTTAGAGTTTTGCTGAGGAAACATTGTTTGATGAATAGAAAACATTTTTGTTCGATAATATCCGACCTTAATTCGTTTATTACACTCATGAAACACTGTGTATGAATGTTTTTACCTTACACAGATTCAGCTACAAATTGTTATAATATTATTGCTTTCCATCAGTAATTGTCAATTCGGTGAATTTAATAACGTTTTCCGTTAAATTTATTTAAAAAAAACGTTCGGATTTTGAGAAAGGCAACTGTGATCGTTCACGAAATATATAATTCCAAAAAATAATAATGGGTGATAAATATATGCCTTAAGAAAAGAGAAATAAGCTTTTATACTGTTTAAAATAAGATTTGAAGAAGAAAACGCGAACTAAATTATAACAGAATAATTCATTTGTATTTTGCATATTTTTTTTTAAATTCTGATAATTGTTGTTTTCAAGTAATTTTTATACACGAATGTGAATTTTCTTTTATTGTGCGCTTAATGGAAAAAAAAAGTGTCTTGTGATGAAATAAAAAGAAAACTTGGTTATTAAACTGATTATTATTTTCTACATATCCCTTTAATAACATAATCGAATACATTAACAATTTATAATGCAGTGTTTAGTCTCAGTTAAAGTAGTACTAAATTGAATAGTCAATTTCATTGTAGACACGTGTGCTTATTCGAATGAAGATACTTGAAGTTCATACGAACGTACACATTGTTACATACATCTTAGTTTGAGGAAAAGAAACATAATTCCAATAACAATGTCAAATGGAAATCTGAAAACTGTTGTAACTACATCATTGTACGTTCGTGTGGATATTGTACTTTGGTTCTGTTGGATCAACGGAAATAATCATGTACGTATTATGAAACGGATGTGAGCGCTGAATATATTTACACAATATTGTTTTTGGCGATAGAATTATTAAATGACATCATATCGGATTTGCGTACGACCTAAAGTAAATATCCAGTGTTTCTAGATAATCTATTAGTAATTAGGGGAATAAAATCTATTTTAAAATTCTTCCGTGATTCAAAAATTGCGCAACTTCCTTATACGTCGACAACATCGTCATTTAGTTTCATACTTTTTATATAATACATAAACACTATATTAATAGACTGCGGTTAATGAGTTAATTTGTCACAAAAATAATTATAATTAAATGTATTAAGTTCAATGATGATTTTTAGCCCGAAGCAAAAGGAAAACCCTCATGAAAAACCAGATGCTGGATGAAAATGCAAAAATAACAACCAGATGATATTAAATAATTGCAATGGTTTTAGGTATGTTTTCAATAGCTAACGGTTACAACAAAACGAATTAAAAAACATTCAAGGTAAACCGCCAAATGGATTATCAAGACTAAACGTAGAGGAAAGAAGTAAACCGCCACTGATTACATATTTATTTAAACACATTGTTATTTTTATGTGTTTTATAAGTGTTAAGCACTTTATATTTAACAGAAAATACAAATTATTCAGTTTTAGATAAGTTATATTTGGATTCCTTCAGAAGTAACAGTAAATAAATTTGGCAATGATGTTGCTTGTTGAAAGTAAGAAATAATTGTATAATTATGTTTAGAAGGAAGGAAGGGAAAAAAAGAGCAAGAAGCACGTGGTTGAATGTAACGTTAGAAAACGACAAGCGCAGGTTATTAGTTGATTCGGATGTGGTTTAAATGAAATCACTTTGTAAAGATAAACAAAGCCAAGAACGTTTAAATAACCCGCAAGACATTATTTCACATTATTCGTGTTGGTAGATTACGAAAAGAACGTTTCCACGATGAAATCTTTAATGTTAGTTCTTGTACTGACTGCAGTTGTAAGTTATTGGATTACGTTTTCTTTTTATAAATAATATATGTTATTGCTTATTACAGGTATGCGTTTCTCATGGCCAAAAATCGCATTCACGGCGCGAAACTAAACTTACAAAAAGGAATAAGTTTTTACCAAAGCAGCACTTGGAAGAGTATTGTGTTGAAAATGTTTGCAACGGAACGGACAACTATCCAGCAAAGTACATCAGCAAACTGTTGATGAAGAGCAAGGGTTATCAAGGTTACAATGGAACTGTAATCGAATTAGTGGAGAACATTGGTATTCAATCTAGAATTAACTACGACGTCGAAAAGAATATGTGCACTACAAGAGAGACTTTGATGTACCCGAGGAAAGCTATGAATTTGGATATGCAATGGAAATTCATTGTCCAAGATGAACAGTATATGAGACAGGCCGTGCATTTCGAAGCTTGTTCGTAAGTAGAATAACGTTTGCGCTCATTCCAATTATTAATCAATCGTTTATTTGTGGCTCATTTCAGGCAGAAAGCGAAATGTTTCGCGGATTCTTTTATTCCCAATGACTATAAAACCTACTGCAAAACTAAGAGGATTGCCATCAGACTTCTCGCGTTGACGGAAAACGGACAGATCAACATAGATTACTTCCAAATGCCAGCCGGTTGTGTCTGCTCGTACAAAACCATGAAAGTCACCAATAAAGAATATAAAAATTATAATTATTAAAATAATTGCAATTATTAAAAAAAAAATGAAATTAATTTAATTATTTGTTGTACCATTACTAATGTATACGTTTACCTGCAATTAATTGAATAAAAATATTAAGTTAATTAAAAAAAATATATCGTTTTTTTTATTGTTTCCTTAACTAGCCCAATTTTCTTATAATTATTATCATTTGATCCATTTCCAAAGCTCAATTTAATGAATTCATTTACATTTCTTTATGATAACGACGTTACAAGTAAATGAAGCAAATATAATTCTAACAAAAATAAATGTTAAAATGTGAAATTGGTTTTGGGAATTCCACATTTCATTTTGCGCTATCAATGAACCCGAATTAGGCCAGGGAATGTAAAAATGTAAGAAATATTATTGCACATGACAAATTTTAGAACAATAAGTTTAAAAATTACATTGTTATTGTTTAAAACTGGAAACATACTTGGAAATAATTCGGCACAAGTAAATGTAGATTTACAACAATATGTTTCAAACCATAATTGTGAGGGAAATCACAAATGTTATGTGGTATATTGTTCAATTTTTATGTAACAAAAATAGTTTCGAATATGTTGGAAACAATTTAATCAAGAAGACGGATATAATTAGTCTGGATATTTGTAGAATATTCATCGAGAAGCAGAATTATAACTCTTGGAAACACTTGGGAAAACGCCACTTAGCAATAAAACAATTATATAGGAGATTAATTATGCTATGAATCAATCAATTAATTCATTAAAAAAATAATATTAGTAATTGTCTGTATTTATTCATTTTCTTTATAAATAATCATAATATATTTTTATATAAAAATGAAAAATAAATTATTTCAGTTCTAGTTTATATGATTGTTGTATGTAGTTTGGGTACTAAAACAAAAACAATTATATACAGTGGTACCTCGCTTAACGATTTTCAGATTTTTACTCGTATAGTGAAATACTCGTACAGTTTGGAAATTTTGTGATTACAAACAACACTAAGATGCAACTAGAATGACCACTAACACTAGGAACTGTTTTCCAATTCACACACGGTGAAGTGAGTTTTTATTTGTTTATATTATTTGTATCAATTCGGGGACTTGTTGGAAGTCTCTTTATACTTTTAATATTTGATTATATAAAAAAAGCGTACATAGTGTGTTTATATATTATAATAATGGTTGGACACAATACATTTATGTTTCGCATTTACAGCAAACATAAATTATATTTGTAAAGTATAGTCAGCTTCAAACAAAGATGTAGAAGGAGCGCAATCCGGGACTTCTCTTCTCATCGTCACTCGTTAAGCGAAACATCGCTCGTTAAGTGAGGTTGAATGAATGTATATTTATAATTGAATGTATATTTATAGAAAGTATTTTAAATTGTTTGTGTAAATTTGTTCACTTAATATTTTCAAATGTAAAGGTAATAAGTGAAGAAACTTTAAATGGATTTTTATGCAATACCAATAAATCGTTGAATGGAAAATGTTATTGAGCAATAAATAAAATCGTGACTGAGTGTGTGTGTTTGTGTGCAAATATCAATTTTGGAATCGGGCAAGTGAATGGATTCCAGGAACGAATACCGCGTGGCCTAGAAAGTGCGTTGATAAAGTTGCATATCATCTTTAGTCTGCCTCCTTCATCGATTCTACGAAAACCAATGATTCATACGCACTAGCCTGAATTTCTAAGATTTCTCCAAACTCTTAAAACACAAAAAAAAAAACACGGAAATACTTCCGATGTGGATTTTACTACTTACTCTACCGAGACGCAAACAGATGTGAATGAATGAATGAATAATGTAGTACAGTTCAAGGAAATTACTCATTAAAAAAAAATACTGTATGGGGAAAACATTGTCTTCGTAGAATTTCAATCTCTATACATATAAATATTTTTTCCGTCTCATTCAATTCAACCAAACCAAAAAAATAATTATGTAGAGTCGTTTCAATCCGGTGCTATTAATAATTAACTTTCCAGCCAGAGGGTGTAAACGCATAACGTACGATGATAATTCCCTCTGAGAACATTCCTAACTGGAATCTCATCGATAAAATGCATATTACCATAATAGGTGGCCGCATTCTTAGGTATCGCGCGAACCGCGAGAACGCATCTCGAGATAGGTCATCAACATACGGTAAAACAAGAAGTGGTCGAAGAAGAACAGAAAAAAGAAAAAGGTGGGAAAGAAGACGTGAAATTCATGAATGAACTCGATGACTCACCGCGATACTATGCAAGGGGGATAATAATTAACGTTATTACTGAAAAGAAGTACAGGTAAACCTGAGAAATAACTTCATTCCTTTCTGTCCATCCAATCCAAATGCGAATACAATTATGTATCTGCAAATGAAGTATAATTAAAGTCAGACTGTTGCTTATTTTTATATTAATTTAATTAAAATGAATACTCAAAAAGTATTTAATTAATGAAAATTTGTTAATGTTTTAGCATATTTACTTATATCTCCAAAATATATTGCTTAACTATATACAACATACACATTCAACATCACATAAAAGTGTATGTTTATATAATGTTAAGGAATATGTTAATGCACTAATTTTGTAATTTATGTAATTATAAATTTAATTTTCTTGTTACGAATACTTATAATATCTTTCTGGATAACAAATAATTAGCATTCCTTTACCGACGACGATTGCGTGTCTTTAATGTATATGAGTTTATCCGCTAAAAACTATTCACTAAAAATATTATAGCTCAAGCATTGAAACAAGTAATCCTGGGTGAATTACGTACCTGCCCGACTACTCTTAACGATCGATCCTTATATAGAAAACATGGGACTATTCATGAAAATGATGATGTATAAGTAGATTCAATTAAATATACAGACTTAAATAAAAATACTATTTTTTATATATTTAAATAAACTAAACTTTATTAATAATTGATTAAATTATATTTAATTGATTTATTATTAAATTATCACTAAAAAAATATGAATAAATTCAAGAAACTCAAAGGAAGAAGTATATTTGTCAATATACAATTAAAATATTTGATGTTTCCAGAAGATATAATTAAATACAATTGACTAAAGAAAATGTGTTGAATTGTTTCACTATTAATAGAAATGGTGCTCAGTAGGTGTAGTTTAATAAATTTCCACTGAATCATCTGGAGCCAAGCGTCTGTCTACAAGCAGGCGCCGCTCTGAAGCACAACAAGCGGCAGCAACCAAAAAAAATAGCCAATACTTTATTTTGTATATTCTCTTATTTTTTTTTGGCACAATGAAAAAGGACTTTAAATTAAAACGAACGCAACGCAAAACCGCAAACTTCCTCTCGTTTCCTGATAATCTGTTCACTACCCATCTCCTCCGGTTGCCGCCGCCGACTTCAAGGAATCGAAGTCTCCTTTAATTATAAAGCATCTAACAATTTTCGACATGTTGATATATGTCCCTAATTCATCTCGTGCTGGGCTTATATAATACGCCGAATCAGAATCTAGTTTCTAATTCAAGGAATCCAACAATTCACAAAAAGACAACAAGTTTCATGTTCGCAGGATTCTTTGGAATAAGCCTATAAATAGTGAACATTCCGCACCCTAAAATTATCTATCTTCTTATTGTTGCGGAATATAACGAAAAAAAAATGTGTAAGCATAATGTCATGATTCAAATTTGACTAGACCGCGAGCTGGCCTCAAAGTAACGACGAATTAATTGGACAAGTACAAAAAGAAGCCGAAGAACGAGAAATGTTGTTTATTGCAAACACTCTTTGCGGTTTTGTGCCACCCAAAACGACTTTGGTCGACTTTTTTTTCCAACTATTTAATGAAAGCAAACACGTTTGGTTTGGCACTACACGAACCGCCCCTTTTGTTGACCAACTCCAATCGAAACTTCGAGAAATCCATAAAACCCCGTGAGGAGTCAATCTCGTCTCGAGATGAAATTAATATTGGATTGCTTTTAAAACGGTTTAGTATCTGTTTTGGTAGATTCGAACGAAATCAGATCCGGCATCGGGTGATTCACTTACCAAGCGAATTTCCAAGAAATCTGGTTCATTTTGATCAAGAAATACTAGAAAAAAAAAACAGTGTTGGTGTATGCGCCACGTAATGAGGCACGTTTGATCCAGATGTAAGAAAAAAAAAATTCATCTTAGACACTCTTAAAATGTAGCGCCAAATTGTTTTTTGGTGGGGTTTCTGCAATGGCGGAGAAAATGGGTTTTGCCCCCGCCGATCTTCAACCTCTGGCGATGGATGAATAAAAAAGAATGAATCTGTTAACATCCCGGGGCCACATTATTCGTTATTACTCACCGCGGTTTCGCGGAACCCAAGATGCTCAAGACACCACCAACGTCAACTTAAACCCAGTTGAACGCTGACTTTCAATCGAAGAACTTCGAAAGACTTACCGAGCAAATGCAGTTAACAGTTAACCGATATTCGAGTGAGTGATAGTGTTGTCTCAATGATGTGGTATATTTCAATAATTGTGCAACTGCCGTCGGATCTTCGAGTTCGTATTTACTTATTTCGATTATAAAATGCAACTCGTAAATTAGCGACGAAAAATCAAAATATGCAATTTATAACAAATATCTATCGTAATTCTTTGTAACGAAAATGTCTATCAGCCTACAAATTGGATTTACAACAAATAGAGAAATTATATGCAATAACAATAATAAGGAGAAATTAACAATTAACGATTTGGATTCAAAGAAAATAATTCACAGCTACAAACGAATTCGCAATAATTGTGACTCAAAACATGTAGACTCAAATAAAGAGAACTTATTTGTATACAAACCCGAAAATATAAATTGTACAAAAAGAATACGTGCAAGGGAGAAGGAAATCTTAAAAAGCCACGCGAATACAGGAAAATCTATGAACTTTATTAATATTTTATGTGATAATAGACGAGTACCTAACATATTTGGAGATATTCCCTTCGAGGAAGTAAGCTTTTATGAAGATAATCCACTGAAATTAAGAGAAATTATGAGCGAAACTGATGAGAGTTTCAATGATATTTTCAGTGCAACGCAAGAAGAAAATTTAAATTACTTATATCAAATTACCGCTGATAAAATTGATACAACGCCAGATGATAATTTATGGAATGTCCCTTCCACGAGTTTCTATCAAAAACCTGATGATATTTACGAAGTTAGTGATAGTGAAAGCTCAATTGAAGATCTACTGAATTTAGATCATGCCTACAATCCCAGTTTAGAATCACAGCATCAAAAACATGCTTTTGTTGTAAGTGATAGTGAGAGTTCGGAGGAAGATATCTTGAACTTAGACGCCAATTACAATGCAAATTTAAAACTTAGTGCAAAATCTCCGGTTTTAGAACGAACCACATCAACAGAGAAAGTTCCTAACATTGTAAATAAAGATAGTTCTAGTGATGATGAAGATGTTGATGATGACCCTGAAGTGCTGGTACCTTCAGGTAATACATTTGTTAATATAGTTTTTCTTTTAAATTAATTATGTATACATGCAGACCCAATAGAGTGGAACGAAGCAAACATAGAATCGTGGCTCAAGTGGTGCAAACAGAAGTTCCTAACCGGCGTCGCTCTGGACCCAAAGAAGTTTCCAAAATCGGGAAAAGATTTGTGCAATTTGACTGTATCCGATTTCGAGAAGTTGGTGGAAGACGAAAGGACTGCCAAACTGTTAGCTAAATATATAGCCCATTTAAGACACAGCATTACTGGACGTGCCAGCAGCCCTTTGAACATCGATTGTACGATCCCCACCGACGGAGAAGGTGAGTAAACTAATGCCCTTTTTTTTCTAAATAAAAGGGAGAGGAGGTTCTTCCTGTTATCTAAATCGGACCGGAATTACAAACCGGGGCTCAGATTTATTCGGCACTTCCTCGCAATAATGGGCGAGCGCGGACGTATAAAATTGGAGGAAAAGTGCCGAAAGGTCCGGCCAACAATATACCCATACACACATAAAGAGAATAGAGATTCCGTTCGCGTACTGTTATCCCCCTTTTCTTATCGGTTTCTATATAAATTACACTATTTACACTCAAATAGGTCATGCTATTCAATTACAACGTTTTTTTGTTTTATTTTTTTTTAGTATAATCCATAAGATTATCTACTATTAACACTATTAATATAAGATTTCATACAATCGAGATTAAAGTTAACTCAAGTATTATCTATTACAAAAACTAATATTTAATATATAGTATTGGTAACCAGTTGGTAATTAGTTTAATACCTATGATTTTCAATATTGTTAATGATTGACCAACATTAGGGAAACCTAACAAATACTAAACCTAATAAGAAATAACGACTAATTTCTAAACATAATAATTTCATTAAAAAACAAATTATTTCACTTGTATTAAGCTTTTCACTTATTCTTTTATGTATTGTTGGTTGTTATTTTCCTATATGAAGGTACTGTGTTTGGTCTGTGGTTAGACGTAGTCATTAGTTCATCAGACGAGTCATTACAGTTTCAGTTTTTGTGTTGTGGTTATTTACAGCTTTCCACTTATTTTTATCGTCTGCGCTTAGTTTAAATTTAAATTAAAGTATTTTTAATATAATTAATTTGCTTCAAATGAATATACAGAACGTTTCTAATCAATTAATTTTGAAGATTCTCTATTATTAGTAAAATATATAAAGTTAATCCATACTTAAGCATTTGTCAATTCACGACTATTACAATTATTATTGTAACTCGTTCATCTCCTACTTGATATTTACCAGTTTAAGAAATTTAAACAATGCAACAATACATGTTAACATAACTAAATAATTTATAATATTCATGGATCAATTTTCGAATGTGAAATATCACAAAACTTTTTACAATTGATAGACCAAAATAAGTGTCCGATTTAGGAATATTATTTATTCCAAAATCTTAAAAAAACGGACAAATGCAAAGGGATATCTTGTCTTTTCACAACTAAACTATAACATAAAATGGAAAACATTTGAAAATTAACACTTATAAGTAAGTTTTTGTGTTGTGGTTATTTACAGCTTTCCACTTTGCACTTATTTTTATCGTCTGCGCTTAGTTTAAATTTAAATTCAAGTATTTTTAATATAATTAAATTGCTTAAAATGAATATACAGAACGTTTTTAATCAATTAATTTTGAAGATTTTCTATTATTAGTAAAATATATAAACTTAGTATATACTTAAACATTCGTCAATTCATGACTATTACAATTATTATTGAAACGGGTTCCTATATGTAAATAAATAACTTAAAATTTAAAGTGCGATTATAAGAATTATGACAAAATATATTATAAAGATTATTGAAACAATCCATTCAGTAATGATAAATACCGTTTGGTAATGGTGAGGAACAGATAAATATATTATTAAACTGGGGTGATTAATAAGAGTTTCTGGATATATAATAAATAAATCAAATACTTTAGTTGTTGCGGAGAAGTGTTGTTGTTTTTTTTTTCTCTTGCTTTTTCTTCAATGAAATCAATGAACAGATGTAATCCTTATTAAATGATTTCTAGGGTGGATTGATTTAATTTTCGATTAGTTTGTTAGGGGAGCGGTGTTGCCGTAACGTGAGTGCGTTTAATAAATGGCCGTTTCGGGAGTTTATCGTGGCAATATATATGTAGGATAAGACCTGTGCGAAGGGCGAAAGCCAGAAGTCAGCGGGTCGAGTGACGGCATTAGACTTGTAGATGCTCGCCCGCTGTGTCCGGTAATCCCTTGCGTCGGGACGCCGCTCTCCGACGCTCAACATTATTACACACGAAACATAAATTTCTTCTCCTGCTCGAAATCCCTTTCGTCGCGTCTATATCATCTGTATTATCATTATTCGCACTTTTCTCTCTCCGTTAAAACTTGCCTCGACTTAAATCGAGCGCGTGCATTTAGCGTGAACGCAATTAGTATTCCGTTTGTGGGGCTTCTTTCTGAACGTCTGGGACGAGCTGGAAAACCCAAGAGTGGACGCTAGTTATTGTTCTCGGAATTGAGTGTTTGTGAAACCAACAAAAGGTCACTCATACATCCACCAAGATGAATCGCAACGTTTACATATATTCAGTTGTATTATTATTTTTATAAATGTTGGTGCAACCCCTAGCAGGGATCGTTGCCAGAGAGGGTTTTCATTTTATTTTTGAACTGAAACTTTCGCAATAATAACACTTTCCGTCATGGAAGTGGAAACTTTTCTCATATCACCTGGAAACACTTACTCGCTGTTCGCGGCAGACTTGGTATGCATATCAATAGTCCTGGATTTATCCTGCTGCCGGGACTAACGGATGCTCGGGATTGGTTGGGGTGGAGTCACGTGTTTGAGGCGGTAGGAAGTTTCCTCCAACTTCCTTCCTTCCTTCCTTCCTCCCAGTATCCGACAGCCTAATACGTTCCCGCGAATAAAAACACCCTTGCCTTTTCTTTCAATTCCATCAGACATACGATAACAAAATAAAATATTAATACACAATTATAGTTATTCAATATAAAACAGTATGTTTTGTGTATTTGCGGCTGTTTTGTCCAAGAAACTTTTATTTTATTATCATAATAAACACATATCTTCTAATATTATGTCATAATTTCATTTATCAACAAATCAATTTATGAAAAATATTTGTTACTTAGGGATGGAAAAAGTAAACGTTTAGTGAAAGTCATCACAAGTTACACCTTGACAGTTATTTGAGTAAGGAATCTCTGAAGACCGGAAATTGCGGAATGAAAACAAAATAAAATATTAATACACAATTATAGTTATTCAATATAAAACAGTATGTTTGGTGTATTTGCGGCTGTTTTGTCCAAGAAATTTTTATTTTATTATCATAATAAACATATATCTTCTAATATTATGTCATAATTTCATTTATCAACAAATTAATTTATGAAAAATATTTGATACTTAGGGAAGGGAAAAATAAACGTTTAGTGAAAGTCATCACGAGTTACACCTTGATAGTTATTTGAGTAAGGAATCTCTGAAGACCGGAAATTGTGTCAGAATCGTATATTTCTAGTGTTTCGACATAAGTTCAGAGTTTAGAATATTTGAGTCGATGCAATAATAAACACAGTTGTAGAAAAATGGTAAAAGAAGGGAACCATGTGGAACACCTTGAAAGAACTAGTGAGAGTATTTCAAACTAATAATATTTGTATACCAAGTCGAATCAAGTAGCTTTATATAGATAGACGAAAAGAAGGTTCTAATTTCAAGGTGAGAAGATAGCATAATTTCATTTATCAGCAAATTAATTTATGAAAAATATTTGATACTTAGGGATGGGAAAAGTATACGTTTAGTGAAAGTCATTACAAGTTACACCTTTACAGTTATTTGAATAAGGAATCTCTGAAGACCGGAAATTGCGGAATGAATCGTGTAAGAATCGTATATTTCTAGTGTTTCGACATAAGTTCAGAGTTTAGAATATTTGAGTCGAGGCTATACATGCAGTATAATAAACACAGTTGTAGAAAAATGGTAAAAGAAGGGAACCATGTGGAACACCTTGAAAGAACTTGTGAGAGTATTTCAAACTAATAATATCTGTATACCAAGTCGAATCAAGTCGCTTTATGAAGATAGATGAAAAGAAGGTTCTGATT